>NC_057950.1:28777321-28827321 GCF_018555375.3 Anguilla rostrata | reverse complement strand
CCTGATTACAGTGAAACAGAAACTGCGACCTGCAGGTCAAAAAGGGGGTGACTGTGCCTTCTCCCAGTCTTTTCTTCCTGTTAACAGCACGTAGAAAGGGCTTTTTCTCAGGGACACATCCTTTCAGATCGTAGTCGCTGTTTCACTGTAGTCAGGGAAACCGGTTTCTCTCAAGGTGCACTGAGTTCATCCTGCAGTTGTGGTGCAGTTCAAGAGTTTGTTTTGTGAGACAACACAAGATATTTGTCTTCTGTCTCTTGACCATTCTGGTCTTCTCCTGTTAACATTACTGCCCATCAGCTGGACCCTTCTGAGTGTGTACTGAACACAGCACCTGGAAAGCGTAAGCCTTTTTGCTATTTCTCACTGGGAATAATGTTGCCACAACATGTTAACTTGGCCTCACACATCTAAGCCTAATTCTTCTTTGCCATATTTCTTGCAACTTTAGTGCCTATTTTACTTGCACTACAGGCTAAAGGTATTATGCTACCTCTGGTTGGGTTAATTTAATTACCCAATCACCCACCTCCCACCTTGAAAAATGATTGGATAAACTTCCAATAATTCCAAAACTTCATTGTAAATAAACCCAAAGGAGGCTATTTTGAGGAAAGTTGTGTAAAAAATATATTTTTTAATTAGAACTAATCTTTTTGTATTATTGTAGGTAGAAATTACAAAAAATATTTGACACCTTCACCCTTCAACTGAGTTTCTTATTCAATAAATAGACATATGAAACTGAATTCTTCTCTACCTAAATTAAATAAAAAAAACCCCACAGGCAGCCTAATACTTTAGCATGTACTATATATTTCAGTAGTAAATACATGAACCGGAGTTTCCCTAATTTGGCAGAGTAACTGTGTGCTTGTGAAAATACATTTTTTTAAAGTGTTATTTCACAACAAACAAATAATAGCTTTGGAGGGAGACAGTAAATCAGCTGAAATAAAGCTGGCTAATTCATAGAACGGGACAACCTCTGGGCTTGGATCGGATCTGAAAACACAGCTGTGGCTAGTTAATGTCTAAGCTGTGTGCTGAAGGTGAGTCTAAGCTGTGTGCTGAAAGTGAGTGTGTCTAAGCTGTGTGCTGAAGGTGAGTGTGTCTAAGCTGTGTGCTGAAGGTGAGTCTAAGCTGTGTGCTGAAGGTGAGTGTGTCTAAGCTGTGTGCTGAAGGTGAGCGTGTCTAAGCTGTGTGCTGAAGGTGAGTGTGTCCAAGCTGTGTGCTGCATGTTCGAGCTGTGTTCTGTGTGTCTGAGCTGTGCTCTGTGGGTTCGAGCTGTGTGCTGTGTGTCTGAGCTGTGTGCTGAAGGTGAATGTGTCTGAGCTGTGCTCTGTGTGTTCGAGCTGTGTGCTGTGTGTCTGAGCTGTGCTCTGTGTGTTCGAGCTGTGTGCTGTGTGTCTGAGCTGTGCTCTGTGTGTTTGAGCTGTGTGCTGTGTGTCTGAGCTGTGTGCTGTGTGTCTGAGCTGTGCTCTGTGTGTTCGAGCTGTGTGCTGTGTGTCTGAGCTGTGCTCTGTGTGTTCGAGCTGTGTGCTGTGTGTCTGAGCTGTGCTCTGTGTGTTCGAGCTGTGTGCTGTGTGTCTGAGCTGTGTGCTGAAGGTGAATGTGTCTAAGCTGTGCCCTGTGGGTTTGAGCTGTGCTCTGTGTGTCTGAGCTGTGTCCGAGCAGGAGGTCACTCACTGAAGTAGAAGGGCAGGGAGGAGTAGTTGTGCGCCTCGCGGTAGGCGATGAGGTTGATCTCGTGCTGCCGCTGCTGCTGCTGCAGCCGGTGCTTGGTGCGCCGGTGGTGGCAGATGCAGCAGCAGCTGAGGATGATGATGATGGTCCAGACCAGCCAGAACCCTGCAAAAACACAGACCGCTAAAAACCGCCTGCAGCCGCGCTCTCAGAAACAGACCACCGCTCACGTTCTGCTGGGTGGGATCTGCGTCGCTTCTGCGAAGATGCACCGATCCGAAAAGCATCCGGACAGGAGCTCCCATTCACCAAGCCGATCCACATGAGACCAAGATCAGTGGATCTGTGCAGATCGGACATTTATCAGATCCAGCAGAACCTAACCATACTACTCTAACATATTGAATTCAGGGAACCGTTTAAAATCGTAGAAATGTCAGAAAAAAATGTCCCCTCCAAATTTCTTCAGTTCCATTTCCAAGTACCACCAGGCAATATAAATTATTACAGGAACGCCCTGGATGTCTGTGGTGAACGTTCGTTGCTGGTGGCTTTGGGCAGCAGACCGCGGAGGCTAGCCGGTCCGGGTGCAATCCCATGGGGCTAAAACCCTGTCCCAGATCAGCGGCATCCATTTCGGGAACACTGAGAGAGGGCGGGCCACTTTTTCCAAATCGAGCAGCTCAAGACAGCTGCACAGAGGGGCGGGAATGGTCAAGTTACAGGACACGCATTCTGCCCAAGGACAATTTACTCCGCGCTAAATAAACAACATGTAGTGCACTCCACCGAGCGCACATTAGACCACAACGCACAAGGAGGACGCAGCCTTTTTTTTTTTACCCCGGGGAGCGCATGTGGAAAAACACACAGCGGGTTAATCGACAGGCAGACTTCCAAAAACATCTTTTCGCTTTTGGTCGCGTTTGCAATCGGGTCATGTTGACCTGGGACACCGGCCAATGTTTTTTTGTAGGAAGGAACAGCATCTTTAATCATGACTCGAAACACATTACATAAACACGGGGCAGTTACGTAAAGCCATGACTGTGACCTTCTGCTCCTTAAAGAGGATACGCCATTTGGTGTGGGTGGGTGTGAAAGTTGGCACAGACCCCCTTTGGCTGTCCAAATAAAATCCTCTTATGCCGTGATGGTTCCCTTGGAAATGGGAAACGGGGAAAATCTGTATAGTGCATGATGACATCATCCACTGGACTAAAGAATGAGCTGCGTTTCTACTCAACAGGGAGACGTGACATACTGTATGACAGTGTCTTATGTGTCACTTACTCTGACTGTAGTAATTTAAAATAAAAAAACAATACAGAATATGCAAATACTAAATTCCTCTGCATGATCACATGACCATAATTTAGAATTAAATGTATTTTATATTCTAATTTGGAATCAGAACATAGCTGGAACAAATAAAAAAAGAATTTTCAAAAATTTCTGGGTCACATGACTAGGTCTACTTCAATGTACTATAAATAAATAAATACTTATTTATTTACACATTGATGTGTATCTAAATTAGAGTTAAACATGCTGTAAATGCCAGCTTACTGATTAAGGTATTTTTCAATTCATTAATTGAACTGAAAATTTCCTAAACGTACCAGATTGAAATGGAACTGACTCCAAACTGACGGATCAGTTCAGGGGGCAGAACAGAGAGTGCCTCATTCACAATGGTGTCTTCTGCCCTGCACACTAAGCAGAGGTTACTGTACGCGGCAGAGTCTCTCCTCTCCCCACTCACTGCATTGCTGCTATATACCCTTCCGTAGCGCTAGGTCCGCTGGAGAGGCCGGACTGGTCTCGGCCGCGCCGGCTGGTGGAGAGAGCACACGCACCTGCGCTGCGTTAGCTAATCAGCCCAGGTGCTTAAAGCTGTGCTGCTCTGCACAGTTTGGGGCTGAGACTGGGAGCTCACACTGAGAGAGTGAGTTTTGTTTTGTTTAGTTTAGTTTTACTTTTAGTTTTACTTTTAGTTTTGTCTCTTTGAACATGATGGAGAAAGTAAACCACCACTAAAAAGTAGGAGGAGCTGGTCTGGTGAAAAGCAGGCCAGCCAGGAGCAGCACACTGAAAAGCTGTCGCTCAGTTTTGCTTTCTTTTCTCTTTGTTATTTTATCTTGCTGTTTCAGTTTATTGCCTTCGCCCAAAACCCGTGAGGGGGAAAGGTGAAGATGTTTGTTCATTTCATTTTGTGTTTGCGTGGGTGTTCTCTCTCTCTCTCTATCTCTCCACGCGGCAACTGACGGTGCTCCCCCGGCACGGCCGCATCTCCCTCCCAGGGGTGTCACGCTGGCGTGGGACACCCTCACATGGACCACAAGAACCACATAAAACCAGAGGGCTTCTAATTCCTGCACCTGAGGAACCCAAAACCTCACCGCCGCCCTTAGCGGGACGCTCAGCGTTCGGCCCTGAGCCAATGAGCCGACCGAGGCGGGGAGAGCGCGGATTCGGGGAGAAGAGGACTCCGCAGAGACGGAGAGCTGCACTTACACCAGAGCTCGTAGTAGTAGCTGCAGCACTGCGACTCCCCACAGCAGTGGCCCGACTCGCAGATGTAGGTCTGGTTGTTCACTCCGTGGCAGAGCAGTTTGTTCTGAAACAAAACAGAGAGAAAAACATTTCGGCAAAGATTTCAGGGGCCCTCCGGGAGCCTGGTGAACTCGCAGCAAACGTGAGAGGACGGCCAGACTGGTAGACTGAAACGGACAACGTTTACGTTTTTCGTAAACAGATGGTGACATCGCCTTTCCTCCTGGCACGGCGACACGGCATTAAAACAGATGCGTCCGCTGGCAGGCAGGAAGGATGAGAAACTACGCAGCTCTCCGCTGACATCACTAAACGCCATTCCCCCACCAGACCCACTGTACAGCGGCTGGAAACACAGGGAATAATCAGCCTGTTTCCAGCCCTCAAACACCCCTAAAATTCCCCCACTCAGACCCCCCCTTTGCTCAAACGTGCTCATTCCACTGCCCATCCCCGAGAAGCACAATTCAGCCCGTTTCCAGCCCTAATTAAACACAAAGTGTCTAAATCAGTTCCGGGAGGGCTGCTGCGTATAGGCACACCGATTTGTGTCCACATCTGTTCCCACGATTGGCTAATTAGCTCTGCGCATTTATGCAGATGAATTCCCCCAGACGACAGCGGTAATGTGAACATGACAGGACACACGCCCCCCCACATCACTCAGCCGCGATGTGTTTCCTCAGCTGACTGAGCTGACTGAGCTGATTGACTGGATTAATGAGGAATTAAGAGCGGGGCCCCGATGGAGCTGGAAACTACAGAACACGGCCTTCTGGGATTGCGCTCCAGACCCCCACCTTCAGATGGGTCTTTGTCTGCCCGGCTGTGAGCCAGAGTGCCAGGCCATTTCAAAATCAGTTCCGTTAACTGTTCAAAATTTAACCTATAAGAATGCACTTTAGTTCAAAGTGTAACAAAACCCAGCTAGGTGACATCGTCACTGATTTTTAAAGTATTCTTTAACCTGAAATCACAGGGGAGAACTACTGAAGAATTAACAAACAAAACACTTCCACTGTAAAATATTCTATTCATGTCTGAATGATGTTTCAAACTAAATTTCAATGACATATTTTTAAATCACATCTAAAATAGTCTACATTTGTGTAACGCAGAAAAAATAGAACATTTCACAGGTTTTGAAAAATGTTACTACAGTTCCCTTTGTTATTGAACAATATGCAGAAATTGTAGTCATGACCAATGACAGCAGACAGAACTAAAATATTCAGACATTTGTAGCCTCCAGAAAAAGGGGAGATAACTGCACCCTCACAAAAGTGGCTGGATGGTTTTTTTTATTAAAAAGAACAAACAAAAAAAGGTGTTCGGAATATGACCTTCACAGTTTGCCCTTATGCTGAAAAACACTGAAACTGAAATGTGAATTACAGTATTAGAAGCAGGACAGAAACTACAGAACTGATATGCAAATTTGAACGGTGATGTCAGAAGCTGATCATAATCAAGACCTTCTGATATCGTTAGCTATGAATTTCCATGAAGGAGTGTGTTCCAGTTAAACCATACAAATCAGAAACCTGATGCATCTACACAGGCACAGTGGCTGTCAATATCTGAAAATAAGTCTGTGCTTCCAAAGACCCAGCATGGACCCAGCATGGACCCAGCATGGACCCAGCATGGACCCAGCATGGACCCAGCATGTACCCAGCAAGGACCCAGCATGTACCCAGCATGGACCCAGCATGCTAATCAGCATGTACCCAGCAAGGACCCAGCATGTACCCAGCATGCTAATCAGCAAGTTACCCAGCATGTACCCAGCACGTTACCCAGCATGGACCCAGTGGACTGCATTAGAGGTCCCATACGAAGACAGAAAGCGCACAGCAGGCAGTTCTTCACCCATACCCGCAGGATAAAGAGCAGCGCTCGGGCGGGGAGGCAAACGCAGTACTGAGCCTCGCGTGCAAATTCCACCCCCGAGACCAGCCCGGGTGAGAAGTGCGGGAGTCCGGCCGTCGCCGCGGTTACCTGCGCGACTCCGAGCTGGAAAGCCATCCCGCTGTGCTCGCTCCTTCCCAGAATGCCCTCCGACACCCTCCAGCCGCCAGGCTTATTACCCCTGCAGTGGGACTGGGGGAGCCGAGAGCTCAGCTGCCCATTTAAAAGCAGAGCAACCCCCCCCCCCGTATATAAAAGCCCAGCCAGGGAATGCAAGTAAACAGGGTATCAGGGAATAGGTCGCCCCCCCCCTCCCCACACACACCCCCGCCTACATGCCCACCCTTGATGACATTTTCATGACAGACATGGAGCACAGAGAGGTTCTGAAGGGGAACCATGTCTGAATGCCTGTGCCCACTGGAGAAAAACCACTAATCCGGAACTTTCTAAGGAGACCTTCAACAGCTCCCCCCTCGAATATGACACTGTAAGGTCAAAATACTCCTGTTTTCAAGATCTATAGCTAGTGGTCATGAATAATTATTATTGCAGAGAATTATTATTGCAGAGAATCTAATCAAGGTTAAAGTAGAGAGCCAACCTATAGGGTATATTCAGTATAAGTGGTCAGTCAAATCCATAACTGACCAGCTTGTCATTACTTCAGAAAGTAAAATTTACAGTGTGGGGCTTTAAAAGGGAAGCCTGCTGGCCTGGTCTAAAGACGAGGCTTAGGGTTTACACACAATACGGCCTGGGCTACGTCCAAGTCAGCCGATGAAGAAACAGTGGAAACTTCTGATTCTGCATCGCGAACGTCATTCGAGGACACGGGTATTATTATGAAAGCAATGCTCAAATAAAACCAGCTAATCTTTCCCTGAAGATGTCACCAAGAGGTGCATCGCCGTGGCATTTGAAGTGCTCCTAATTTTAGGTCCAGGGGTAAAAACACACAGCCTGACCTTCATCCACAGGGGAGAGCTACACGTCCAGAGCTCTCCGTGGGAACGCTGCTCAAAGCACAACAACTTCCGTTCAAATCGGAGTCACATGATACTACAACACACAAACGCACACGCACGGACTACAAACACCACAAATCACTTCCCCAAATGCCCAATCGAAATCCCGAGGCAGTTTCAGAGGGTGCTGAAACAGCTTTGATGACAGTAATACGTAACAAGGACAGTGTCTGAGAACGTTACGGTTTATGGTTTTTCGTTTTTATTTCCGTTTTTTAAAATGCGCAAACATTTTTGGCATCCCACAATTATTAAGGACACAGAGAAAACAAGCAACAAAAGAGTACACTACAAGAAAACAGGAAAAGAGTAGCCACTTGCACTCATAGTTAACTATGAATACAAAATAAAATTGAAAAAATCCAAATCACATGGAAAGAATCAACACCAAGAACCTATTTTTCCAGGACTAAAAATAAATCAATAAATACAGCAACAGATACAGTCACATCAGATCTGTAGGCAAACTGCTGATTCTTATGGCTCCTGCAGTCATTTCATAGGCCTCATAACATTGGGCACACATCAGATCCCTCTCACCATCAGATCTGTCTCCATAAGACCCCTCTCTCCATCAGATCCGTCTCCCTAAGACCCCTCTCTCCATCAGATCTGTCTCCATAAGATCCCTCTCTCCATCAGATCTGTCTCCATAAGACCCCTCTCTCCATCAGATCCGTCTCCCTAAGACCCCTCTCTCCATAAGATCCCTCTCACCATCAGATCTGTCTCCATAAGATCCCTCTCACCATCAGATCCGTCTCCATAAGATCCCTCTCTCCATCAGATCTGTCTCCATAAGATCCCTCTCTCCATCAGATCTGTCTCCATAAGATCCCTCTCACCATCAGATCCCTCTCACCATCAGATCTGTCTCCATAAGACCCCTCTCTCCATCAGATCCCTTTCTTTGTCAGATTCTTCTCGCCATCAGATCACCCTCCATCTGATCCCTTTCTTTTTCAGATCCCTCTCTCCATCAGATCCCTCACTCTGTCAGCTCCCTCTCCATCAGATCCCTCCCTCCATCAGATCCCTCTATCCATCAGATCCCTCTCTCTCAGATCCTTCTCTCCACCAGATCCCTCTCTCTTTCAGGTCCCTCTCTCCAACAGTTCTCTCACTCCATCTGAACTCTCACTCAATCTGGAACATCATGTATCATTCCATACATTGGCCTGCATGGCCCCACAGTATATTTGCAATGGAACACACTGTGTCTTTGCGGTTATAATCATCAGCTGTTGGATGTTCTGCCGTACTCAAACATACCTGCGGTCTGGTGCTGCAGCCTGGGTTACGTACAGCACATATTAACACACATTCTAAAGAGGGCTTCAGGGTTTTTAAATGATCTCTGGTATCTTAATCGATAAACTTGTGCCAAACTCGGCAGAAATTTCACTGTTACGGATCATGCAGGCTAATGAGCCAATGTAGTCTGCCAGGAATTTCATTGCTTTTGCTTACATCAGAAACTACATTAGCATACAAGCAACATGGTGCAATATGATGACATAATTTTATCCTGGAAATACCTACAAAAGTTTTTTTGGATCACACTACATGTAATAAACTCTGATATCAATGCAAGCTGTGACAAAACATTCAGATTTGGATCAAAAACTCAGAACATTTTTATGTGCAATTTTCCACATACGGCTGCTCAAAAACACGACCATTTCAGAGGGGATCTTGCAGTTTTTCCGATGTGTTCTAGCTCCCTTTGTTCTGGCTGAGCTAGCTAGCGCTGCAGACAGTCGTGACGCTTCATTCCTGTTAGCCACAAGGTCACAAAGCCCCATTAGGCACATTCCAGACAACATGGAGAAAACAAACTGATGTCATGATCTTTGGTGAAATGCTGAAAGGATTCTGGAGGCCTCTCCTCCAGTGTAATTTCCTTCTGAGAAAATCTATGATCAATCATCTGTTTTCAGCCTACCTGTACTTAAAAGGACAGTGACATATGCTTTTTTTTATTCCTGGACTAAGGTTGATTTTTAATTGGCGAGGAACTCATTCGCCTCTGGGCAATAACAGCAGCGCTATGGGGGAACGAATCTGAAAGTAAACACTGCCCTTAACAACAGAACAACCACATGTTCCTGCTAGACATTCAAAGAGACAGCCCAAAAATAAGCAACGTACGAATCTACAATAAAAGCAAGCGTGTTCATCAAAAACAGCAGCTAATCCATTTACGAACGCACGCATTATCGCAATCCTTCTTATAAGTTTTACAAGAAGAACGATAATAGAAAGTGTTCAGAAGGGGTCAGCCTTGGAGACCGTCAACAAGAAAAGCATCCCGATGAACCAGATTCCAATGCTGTGAAAACCGGTCTGGAAAACAATCGCCCTCTTATTAAAGATTACGAAAGGGTTTAAAGTCGCTGCACCAGACGACGCTGACATCAGAGAAGAATTAAGCCTCATCACTTTTAACGAAGAACTGCTGAAAACAGGAAGAATGCCCTCGTCAGGAGAAAACTATCTGGCCTTGTGCTCGCAGAGCGAGGCACGCAGGCAGGCGCACGGTCGCAGTATTCGTGGCCGAATATGATATGTTTTCAGCATATCGCTTATCCATAGGCACAGTACAGCCAGTTTGACTCGCGTAGCGTCCTTGTCTGAAGTCTGGCTCAGCGAGCGTCTCCTAAAATCCACTAATAAAAAAAGTAGATCGGTTTTCTGCGCGGAGATCAGCTAC
Source organism: Anguilla rostrata (assembly GCF_018555375.3). Taxonomy (NCBI): domain Eukaryota; kingdom Metazoa; phylum Chordata; class Actinopteri; order Anguilliformes; family Anguillidae; genus Anguilla; species Anguilla rostrata. The sequence continues at coordinate 28,817,427 of NC_057950.1, read as the reverse complement.
AGAGGTCAAAGACATGACATTCGCAGCCGGCATGGCGTTGTTTAATAAAACAATTTCAATGATTGCTCCATGTAGGCTACTGTATTTTCATTGCCATGAAATGTTACAGATGAATTCAATCCAATTTGTAGCCTCTTGATATGGCTAATGGGCTTTCATGAATCAAGGTGTCACATTTATCACATCTAATTGTGCTGTTTGCTTCTGTCACACTTCAAATAGTGAAAAGTATGTAGGCTATGTAATGAACACTCCCTTAATTTTTGACCGCACCCTTTTTAAAACAGAACTGCGTCTCATTTTCTGTCAGGACTGATTTGAGCGGAACTCATGACAGCAAAGCAGTCAGTGATTTAAAATCAAAGGCTTCACTCAGAAACGCACATGTGCACGCACGCACACGCACACACGGACACACACAAACGCATGCACACACTCACGCACACGTACGCACGTGCATGCACACATACACATGCATGCACGCAAACACACACGCACAAACGCATGCACACACTCACACACACACACACAGGTACATACTGCACCCTGTGAGCACAAACACACACAGAAACCTGCCATTGCCAGAACAGAACAGTGTGAGTGTCCGACATTGGCTCAAACGGCTGAATGTGCTGTACTACTTGTACGCTTCGATAAACAGAAACATTCCAAGCGCACATACTTCAACCCTGGGCATCTGCGTTTAAATATGCCAATTGCGTTCTGACCGACTAATGTTTTTCCAGGGTCAACATTAAGACACACAGCGGTACACAAAATCACAGAATATTCAAACATGTTGGCTTTTTGTTCCTAATTCACTGTCAACAACACAAAATCTGCAAGGCTAAACATGTTTGTCCAAATGCTGTTTAGCAACAACAACACAGACAATATCAGCATTTCATCTTCAAACGTTCTCCATTTTCATTAAACATCAAACCATGACGCATCCCATCCAGAAAATACAGTGAGATCTACTCTTATTTTGCAAGGAAGGACATTTACATCAGTAGTACACAGCGAGGAAAAAAATATTATATCACTGCTCAAGATTGCACTGCAAGTCAAAGATTTTCTAACTGTTTGCTGCCATTTTATACCTTCAAAACTGCTCCTCAAAATAAAAATATGACAAACTCAGTTAAATGAAAATGAACATATTTGTCGGGCATTCACAAGTTGAGCCTGCAGTGGTTGCAGTGTTGATTCCAAACTGGGCTGCCGCTGCTGGATCCTTAAGGCAGGTGTTGCAGTAAAAATGCATCCATATGAATGGATAATATGCTTAAAAATGTAGTCCGTGTAGGTCAACTAGGACAATGCTGCCCTCTAAACAGACAGCCAAAATAAGGTGATACCAATGTAGTTCTGTTCTGTTAACATACTAACAAACATAACTGGGAAAAAAGAAAACACGACAAATGGATTTCATACAAATTTGCTTCTATTACACATGAAAATCTGAAATATGAAGACCATCAATAAGGCCATAACCAAACTAGCTGTTTTGCACGTTTTATTTTATTTTTTACAACGGCCAATACAGTGTAGTCAATTACACTGTGGGCTAATCTGAAACCACTGCACCAATCAAACTGGGACATAGAAAGCAGGCCCCTACACTCACAATGAAACACAGTGGAAAGCACAGGGAAACATAACATCTAGCCTGAAAAACCACAACTGTTTTCATTCGAGGCTGAAATGCTTACTGTAAACATGGCAGAGGGAGCAGAAGGGTAATATGAACAGAGAGGTGAAACCGATCCCTTGTGACATGACTGAGGTTGCCTTTGGACCTGATAAAATTTATCAGTGTTCCCATCCATTATCAGCCTCATAAATAGAGTACAGTACGCTGCCCCTTAGAACGAGCTGTAATGCTTGGGTGTCACTTCCCATAGATAAACTTGCAAAAAGCTCTCGAAACACGCAATTATTGAGCAGTGCAAACAAGAGAAGACTCTGGCATGTAAGCAAAAGTACACTGTGTCCCATCCCAACTGTAACATGATATTCCACTGCAAAATGATTCTCACCAGCAGGATGGAGGCCTATTCTAAATTCAACATGAAGAGAAAAACATCTAAATGCACTGCTCCTCTGAGATGGTGTTTGCTTTAAAGATTTCATAAGCACTGAGGGAGACCACTTGAACAAACTCTACGGCTAATCTTTTTTCTTTTGACCAATTAAATACTCATTCTCGTACTTACAGTCCAAGCTAACGCATGCGCGTCATTAAGTACAAGTTCGTAGTGACGAAGAGAGGCTTGGGACACCATGAAAAATAATATGATTGCACCAGTCCTCTACTGTACATGACACAAACGCAGTCACGGCCTTAAGAGCAGTTATACCATTATCGCTAATGGCCGTAGTAATGTCTGTGCTGTCACAGGCATACCGGTCTAACTGGAAAAAATGGAGTGGCTAGCCTATAGTGTTGCTGGGTCAGGCAGAGAATCTCTTCTTTTCGACATAATAAGTGAATGTCATGTGTGCTGATTGGGACAATGTTTAATAGGGAGGCATCTCCCGATTATTTATTTATTTATTTATTTTTTTTACGATGCGTGTTGGCAAATAGCAATAGCAAGGGATGGCATTCCCAGTACATTTCTAAATAGCATATCTGACCCCCTCCAACTGATCTTACTACTAACCAGTTTAAATAGTCAATAAACTTTGTGTACTCTTCCCCTAATCAAAGTTTTGCGTGAGGCGAGTTGTGTATGACAAGCTTCGTGATACATATTCATACAAGTTGTGCTTGATGCAAAACAACCTCACTACTAGCTAAAATAATTTACATGATCGGACTAATTGGTGCTGCTAAACGTGCAATTAACGTTGCGCAAATGAAGTTCATGTTCAATTTGTAGCCGCTAGCAGGAAAGACACCAACAAACGAATAATAAAAGCCAACACTCGGAACACTCCACTGCTTCCTTAACAAGATACACATGGGCAGTGTTGGATCATTGATACAAAGCCTTGGCAAACCAGCTCGCATTGCTGTAACTGGCATTTATTTCCAGTGTTCCTTGACTGTCAACAAGTGGTTGGCCGATAAGGAGATCCCAGTCAGTATTAGTACATATTGTTTGAACAGCTTTTTATTGACACGAGGTCCCTTTCCCACGAAAAACCAAAGGAAAGTTTTGCTAAACAGCTGAGGAGACTTAGTCACACTTAAAAGTTGTAATCTTAACATTATGCCCGTTCCCCGAGACAACTAGCTGGCTAGACTATCTGCCGTGCTGTTGTAACCTAACTAGGCAGCCGTCACGGAAGAAGGAAGAAGAAAACCCACTCAACACAATGGCACATTAGCTAAATATTCACCAAGTACCGAATCATTGACTTTAACGTTCAACAGTTAGCCATCGCATACTCATAATCTTGTTACAACGTCAGCAAACTAACTTAGCCAACTGGTACCCATCTATCAGGCAGACTAACGCCATCTAGTCATCCATCTAGCCATCTTGTTTCATAATCAACACGGCATTGGCAACTAACAAGCAAGCTAAATACTACGATCAAGGCTGGAACCGCCGCAGTTAGCATTGCAACTACATGTAACGTCGGCTACATAGATATGGACTTGACAGTGATTCTCACTTGCGTTACAGTTGGAGAGATAATCGGTAGGTCCGCCTTGTTCTGCACAAACAAAACAGACTATATCATCCATACAATATTAGCGGCTTCACTGAATACTGCGGAGTAAATAACAGCAAACTAGCTAGATCATATCTTCCAAAACACAATGTCACCGCTGAAATTACTGCTATGCTAGCAAGCAAGATCTTACCTCTGAGGTTATCGGCTCTGATGTACAGCTGACGGGGCCAACGATCTTTAACAGAATCAAGCCCATTTTCAGAGCTACATACAAAGCTTCCTTCATTCCCCCAGTCTCTTTCGACTGACAATACATTTATGATGTCGCATAAAGAAATATCGCTGTTGTTTTCTGGCTTGTACAGTTTCTTGTTGGGCTAACTTACTCTGAAAAGGCTTTGAAAGTACATACAGAGGCCGTCACATGGACCACCTCCATGCAGCTCGCAATTGGACAATTTGAGAAGAATATGCTAATATATTACTGTCTGAGGAATACTATTGGCCATTTCTTGTTTTGCCATACGGAAACTGTTGCCCCGCCTCGTGAGGTGTCAATCCGCTGGGTGTGACTTTTTAAACTCAGTTTGCGAATAAATCAGGTGACAATTTAATTTAAAGGGGCAGAATGAGTGCGCGTCTATGGTGTGCACTTCTTATGCTGCAGGAAGCCAGGGTTGTTCACGGAAATACCAAAATAGTTCAACAAAAATTGACAATTGGCAAAAAAAAAAAAACGTTTTGTTAAAAGCCAAATCGCAATACACCGACTGAAATCGTTTTGTCTGCCAAAACATTTATATTAATGAAAACGACAGCAACGACAACAATAACGCCAAGTCACAACAAACAAATACACTCCTGTTTACCCACTAGACACACACTGACTGTTCCAAAGCTGCCATACACCATGTAATATATGTTACTTATTGATGTTCTGAAGTGTTTTCTCAACCTAAACATTTGAAATGTTTGACATTTTAAATATTTTTTCCTGGGGTCAAATTGACCCTGAACATAAAATGTTACTACGCTTGATAATAAAAGGTGTGTTTCTTTCCAAATGTTATTTTTCTTTTTTAATGAGCACTTAATACCAACATAAAGCCACACAAACACCAAAACATACTTTGTTTTCCATTTTAGGTCAATGAATGAGATTGTACAGTCATTTGCATATTTCGCAATAGTCATATAAAATCAATACTTGATGTATAAGGGGAGGATGGGGGAGTCATGTTTTATTTACTGGGCTATTAAGATGGTCAGTAGAAAGGTCTGAAGTAGCTGAGAGAGAAACTTTGGTAACACTTTCAGTTACAATTATTTTCTGCAGGTTTATATTGCTGGGGTCAAATTGACCCCAAACATAAAAGTTGTTAGTTAATTTCAACATAATAGGAGGGTTAACAGCCTGACCGGATTCACATATATAGATATATGTAATTCATTACAAAACGCTAATGTAAGATATCTCCAATTGCATTTTGACTAGTCAAAATGTTAATTTAAGATATCTCTAATTTCAATTTGACTTGTAAGATTGAAGTTACTTTCCCCATTCAATTGTATGGAACCTCCAATTAAAGATATCGACAATTCAGTTTTGACTATCCAAAACGTGAATTCCAGATATCTCCATTTAAATTATGACAAGTCGTAACTCAAATTCGAAACATCTCCACATTAGTTCTGACTAGTCATAATTTCAATAAAAGATATCTTTAATTCCTTGTGATATATGATATCTAAATAATCTTTTTTATATCTGAAACTAAGATATTACTAGTCAAAATACAATTATTGAACTGGAGTTATGACTAGTCAAAACTAAAGTGGAGATATCTCGAATTTGAGTTATTACTAGTCACAATCCTTTCAACATATCTACAAAGAAGTTATGGATATCTTGAAAACAGACCAATCTTATTTAGGAAATATCTTTAATTATTATTCTGACTAGTCGGAATACATTTATAGATATTTTCAATGATCATTTTGTCTGGTAAAATTGCAGCTTTAGATATCAAAAACGTCCTCCTTGTTGTAAGGAGATCCTTGTTCTACTAAATTATTACTAGTCAGAACTAATGTGGAGATATCTCTAATTTGAGTTACGACTAGTCATAATTTAAATGGAGATATCTGGAATTCACGTTTTGGATAGTCAAAACTGAATTGTCGATATCTTTAATTGGAGGTTCCATACAACGGAATGGCTAAAGTAACGTCAATCTTACTAGTCAAAATGAAATTAGAGATAAATTAAATTAAATTAACGTTTTGACAAGTCAAAATGCAATGAGAGATAAATTAGCGTTTGTCTAGTTATAAATGAATCACAGATATCTGTAATGTGAATCGGGTCAGGCAATTAAATGTTAAAAGTGCTTGTAGAATTACCTTCAATTATCATTCGGTATGTGTGACGACTCGAATGACGATGTACGTGACGTCATTATAGATATCTTCAAAGGTATTTTGACTAAATATATTTGCAGATATCTAGAATTATCGTTCTTACTGGTCAGTTTATAATTGCAGTTATATTGAATTAACATTCTGATTAGTCACATTGTAATTATGACTAGTCAAAATGCATTTGTAAATATCTAAAATGTAATTATGGATTGACAAGCGATCTATTAAATGTTAAAAGGGCTTGCCATACACCAGGCCGATGGAGACTAAATGGGTGACGTCGCAGTCACGTTGTCCATATTTGTATACAATCCATGATATAATCACATAATAGAAAATAAAAAATAACTTCAACAACATTGTCTTCATGTGAGAATGTGATTATTCAAATGGTAATTACCTGAATAAATGGTGTCATGCTCCTGTCGACTCTGCCTTGTTTCCCTGTCATCAAAGCGTATAATGTGGGAGAAAACATGAAATTTCTCCAGAGACATTGTGGCTGGAAAAATTGCCCTACCAGTGTCAGCATTCTAAAGGCTTGCTGTTGCTTCACCTTTTGACTTGTACACTCCTGCCAAAATAAGCAACCCAATATAGGATTGCTAGTGGGTCACATCCAGCTCTTTCCAATGTCACCATACACACGCCTCCCCTCTAAGTTTGTCATCTCAAGAATATCCTTTTGCATTGATGGTGTTATGAAGAGCTCAAATGCAGACTTTATGTCTTGTACATGCCTGCTAGCATATCTGGTGGGGCCTAGAACCATTTTGATGACATTAGCAGCACTAAGCCTACCCTGTCTTTCAACTGGGGATCCAGTTTTTGGAAGTGAACATCAGAGGTGGGTAACCCGGCTTCAAAGAGTAAAAAGACTGACCATGTATTTTCTCCACCAACATGCACTAAACCAGCTGATTACAATAGTTAGTTCTCCTATCATTCTGAAGAGTTATGCTAATTAGAATCAGCTGGTTTAGTGCATGGTGATGGCGCAAATACAGGGTTAGTCTTTTTACTCTTTGAAGCCGGGTTACCCACCTCTGGTGAACATGTCAGTTCTTGGTGGTTGAGAGATGACAGGGGTGTTTCTTGGGGGTTGAGAGATGCCAGGAGGGTTTCTTGGTGGTTGAGAGGCGACAGGAAGGTTTCTTGGTGGTTGAGAGATGACAGGGGGGTTTCTTGGGGGTTGAGAGATGACAGGGGGGTTTCTTGGTGGTTGAGAGATGACAGGACAGTTTACTGGTGGTTGAGAAACAAAAGGAGGGTCAGAATGTGGTATCTCAAAGGCTTCATTCTTATCATCAGAGGAGGTCCTCCAGGGTCCTCCTCAACATTATCCTCAGTCTCAGACATATCCTCATCTAAATCACTTTCACCCTCCAAGATCTGTGACAGAACCTCAGTAGCAGAAAATATACACCTCTGTCTGGTGGTCATTTGCAAAATCTTTAGTTGAGGCACAAATGCAAAGAGAAATGGTTTAGAGGGCTGTGTGTGCTGTAAGTTTGCCCCCGCCCCCATGTTGCGAGAATGATCAGAGATCTCGTGGAAACTATGTTTTCTCCTCACACACACGCATGCTCTCTCTCTCTCTCTCTCGCTCCCTCTCTCTCTCTCACACACACACACACAAATTAATGTGAAAGTGCCCTCAGCCAACACAACAAAAACAAGATCAAAATGATGGTTTTATATAACAATAGAGTTTGGGGTCAAAATGACCCCAACAACACCGATGCATACAGCATGTGTACAGGACATTGAAAATAATTTTTTTCAGTTAATTTCATGTTTGCCATGTTTTCCCCATAAAGTTAGGAAAAGTCATTAAATATCTAGCTGAAAAAAGTATGGTAACCATATTTTTAGAGACAGTAAACATTGAATGGGGTCAATTTGACCCCAAACATAATATGAGGGTTAAATGTTAAAGGTGCTTTATGTATTGGTGAAAAGCGCTTTGAAGACCGGGATTGTCGCATAAATTGGAACCTGAGACTGCGCAGTGTGGACATGAAGTCCGGTCGTCCTCTAAGCGCGAGATACAGGGACTCGGTAATGACGCAAACCTTCCCTGATTTGACCACAAAATATTACCGTCTTTTCCAAATAGCACAATAACTTAACAAATCTGCATATGGGGAGACATTAGACGAAGAAAAAACACCCAATGCGACTACAATTTCTTGTGGGAAAAATTATTGACGTAGTTTGACCGTATTTTAATTTTACATTAACACAGGTGGCTGAAACACCTGTACTGGAGCCAACCACACTGGCGCTAGTGAGCAACGTCTCTCAAGAAGACAAGGAAGTGAGCTTCAAAATGCAGCCCGGTTTTGGCTGCTTGGACCATATAGACAGGGGATACTAATGATACTAATCAGAGTTTTTGAATAACAACGGTCCAAATAGAACTACCAACCAGAGTTTTGCTTGACAACGGTAAAATAATTGTACTTTGCACGATTCAGTATTTAAAAACTATTTAAATTGGAGTGTGTCTATTACTTTCATATTGCCATACTTGGTGACCGTTTTCATAAAAGCAATAGCTCACTTCAGGCCGTGATATATGATTATTATATCACAGCTAAGGAACAACGACCCTTAGCTGTGATATAATAACCATATACCACGGCCTGTCGTGAGCTATTGCTTAAATTTATTCTCATCAATCTACACACAATACCCCATAATAGCAAAGTGAAAACAGGTTTTTAGAAATTTTTGCAAATTTATTAAAAATAAAAAAAACTGAAATATCACATTTACATAAGTATTCAGACCCTTTGCTATGACACTCAAAATTGAGCTCAGGTGCATCCTGTTTCCATTGATCATACTTGAGATGTTTCTACAACTTGATTGGAGTCCACCTGTGGTAAATTCAATTGATTGGACATGATTTGGAAAGGCACACACCTGTCTATATAAGGTCCCACAGTTGACAGTGCATGTCAGAGCAAAAACCAAGCCATGAAGTTGAAGGAATTGTCTGTAGACACTGAGACAGGATTGTGTCGAGGTACAGATCCGGGGAAGGGTACAAAAAAAAAATTCTGCCAGATTGAAGATCCCGAAGAACACAGTGGCCTTCATCATTCTTCAATGGAAGAAGTTTGGAACCACCAGGACTCGTCTTTGAGTTGGCTGCATGGCCAAACTGAACAATCAGGGGAGAAGGTGAGGTGACCAATAACCTGATGGCCACTCTGACAGAGCTCCAGAGTTCCTCTGTGAAGATGGGAGAACTTTCCAGAAGGACAACCATCTCTGCAGCGCTCCACCAATCAGGCCTTTATGGTAGAGTGGCCAGACAGAAGCCACTCCTCTGTAAAAGGCACATGACAGCCCACTTGGAGTTTGCCAAAAGACACCTAAAGGACTCTCAGTCCGTGAGAAACAAGATTCTCTGGTCTGATGAAACAAATATTGAACTCTCTGGCCACAATGCCAAGCGTGACATCTGGAGGAAACTGGCACCGCTCATCACCTGGCAAATACCATCCCTACGGTGAAGCATGGTGGTGGCAGCATCATGCTGTGGGGATGTTTTTCAGCGGCAGGAACTGGGAGACTAGTCGAGGGAAACATGATCGGAGCAAAGTACAGAGAGTTCCTTGATGAAAACCTGCGCCAGAGCGCTCAGGACCTCAGACTGGGGCAAAGGTTCACCTTCTACACAGCCAAGACAACACAGGAGTGGCTTAGGGACAAGTCTGTGAATGTCCTTGAATGGCCCAGCCAGAGCCCGGACTTGAACCTGATCAAACATCTCTGGAGAGACCTGAAAATAGCTGTGCCGCAACGCTTCCCATCCAACCTGACAGAGCTTGAAAGGATCTGCAGAGAAGAATGGGAGAAATACCCAAAATACAAGTGTGCCAAGCTTGTAGTGTCATACCCTTGAAGACTCAAGACTGTAATCGCTACCAAAAGTGTATCAACGAAGTACTGAGTAAAGGGTCTGAATACTTATGTAAATGTCATATTTCAGTTTTTTATTTTTAATACATTTGCTAAAATTTCTAAACCTGTTTTTTCTTTGTCATTATGGGGTATTCTGTGTAGATTGATGAGAATAAGACTGTAACGTAACAAAATGTGGAAAAAGTGAAGGGGTCTGAATACTTTTCGAAGGCACTGTACATTCATATGTGCAGTTTGTTCCTCCTCCGCCTATTACTTGGTTGGTATTCTACCTGAAGCCTGTCAATTGAACTTTAGCAAATGAAGGATTAACGCTGCAGTCCACCAATCCCTGCTTAGAACTGGCTCCTATGTAGCCTACTTCTTCCTCTGACATCTAGCTCCGACAATGTAGGACATTTTTTTAGCTAGCTATCTACAAGTTACAAAGCTTCTGTAGGTGGTTAAAAGCTGCTGTTGGGAAACTTGTAAAACTGACATGCATTATCTTGACAAACTTGTAGCCTAAACGTGCCTGTGGATGAAACTTTGACACTTGCAGTCAATACTGCAGACAGACACAGCTAGCTACATTTGTATGAAGACAAGCTGCACTCTGCCTATTAATAACATTACATTACAGCGTAATTGCATTACTGCGTGATTTAATCAAATCATTTATTTGTCAGTTTATTTGTCAGTTTGGCACTGCTAACAATACAGCAGCTAGACAGTTAGCTGTCAATAAAATGCTTAAAATTAGCCCTCGAACATCGTTGTGTAGCTAAGTGAAGGGATAACAGCAAGGTGAAACAATAAGATAAATAATAAACTAAAATAAGAAAAGTGGCTGCATTTGTCATCAAGTTGGTGACGATTGTGTGCACGAAGTGTTTAGTGTTCCTGATCTAGCATAATGAGCACGTTCACGTTTGCCAGGAGAAAATAAGTATAACGTGCATGCGTGTGTTTGTGTGTATGTACATATATGTAAAAGTATTGTACGATTTTTTTTTCTTTTTTTTGTATTTTTAAAATTGGTCAGGTTCACCGTTTTCAAAGCTGGCAACACCGTCCACTCATCCAAGTCAGCAACCACTATCCACCTCCCTGCCATAAACACCCATAATTTTATGTTGTTTTCATGGAGTAATACTGATTATATTTTCGTAGCCATGTGATGCTACCTCTTGTGCTACCCAATGCTAACATAGCTAGCTAGCTTTTGCTGTACCTGTACACATTACCGATTTCTCAGTGAAAGTAAAGAACTTGGTGGTCCATATTACAGTTCAAGCAATATGTATATGCCATATCATTTACATAGTCATTTGGAGCTCCTATTTATACATGGTGGATCTGTCAGATAACATGGCACATTATGTAGGGTGCCATTTTAATTCCTCCATCTTTATCATTCTCATCTCCTTGTGTTTGCATTCAGTGCATGACTTCACTTAAAGTAGTAGCAAGTGAAAAGGAAGGGCCCAAGCATTTATTTGGAAAACAACCTAAAAGGAAAGTAAGTTGCATATGGAAGCCCGTTTCCACCACAGAAAAAACCTTGCTTAATTCAGACTTTTTTTTCTCACAGTTGTGACTTTTTTTTGCAATTGCGAGTTTATTTCTTGTAATTCTGGCTTTATTTATTGCAATTCTGACGCATACGGAAGTAAACAAATGTAGTGTGTCGAACTTCCAGCTTCACATTGCGTAAATGGTCCCATCAACCCGAAAAGGCTCCTTCTTAAAAGAGAATGCTAGCTAATACCTGGGCGAAACTCATCCATACTCCACAATCTTATGTTTATAATAAAACAATTCACATGTGATTAAAGTGCAGGATCTCCGCTTTTACTTAAGGGTATTTTATACACTGTGGTTTTACCATGTAGAAATCACAGCACTTTATATACATAGCCCCCCATTTCAGGGATTTCAGGGCACTATAATGTTTGGGACATATTAATGTTATGTAAATGAAAGTAGTCATGTTTAATATTTTGTCACATATCCTTTGCATGGATTGACTGCTTGAAGTCTATGAACCATACACATCAACATGCACTGCCTATCTTCTCTGGTGATGCTCTGCCAGGCCTGTACTGCAGCCATCTTCAGCTCCTGCTTTGTTTTGGATCTAGTTGCTTTTAGTTTTCTCTCCAGCATATTAAACATACGTTCAGTTGGATTCAGATCAGTGCTCTTGCCATCACTCTGATACAAGTCAATCTTGGCCTCATCTGTCCACAAGACCTGTTTTCCAGAACTCTGCAGGTTCTTTTAGGTACTTATTTGCCAACTGTAGCCGTGGTTTGCATCTTGTACTGTAGCCTCTGTAGTTGTGTTCATGAAGTCTTCTGCCGACAGTAGTCAATGACACGTCCATGCCTGCCTCCTATGTTTCTGATCTGTTGGACAGGTGTTTTGGGGTTTTTCTTCGTTATGGTGAGAATTATTTAGTCATCAGCTGTAGAGGTCTTCCTTGGCCTACCAAGCCCTTTGCAATTACTGAGCTCAGCTTACCAAAATCAACTGTTTGGGACGTCATGTGAATTGCAAAATCCGAAATTGTTGGAACACAGAGGCAAATCAACATAAAATACATCTCTGTCCCAAACATTATGGAGCTCACTGTATATTAGAGATCTCTTAGTATAGGTGAGTGCCATTAAGACAATAGTGTACTACTTCATTAATTTCCCTGTGTAACAACAACAAAAAAGATATCCAAAAAAGACGCACAGCTCAAAAAAGATATCCAAAAAAGACACACAGCTCATGTAAGACAGCTCATTGGAAGATTTTATGTAAGAATGATAACGTTATTTCATTAATATGTTGCCTATATTTTTGAACAATGGTATATGTAAGTCTTTCAGTACACAAAATACATTTTTTAGACTTTAACCTTCAGTGAGTGCATGATTTCTGACCTCAAAGTTAAATTCACATTCTTTCATTCTCTCTCTCTCTCTCTCTCTCTCTCTCTCTCTCTCTCTCTCAGAGGTGAGGTCCTTTGAACCTTTCACCCAAGTTAAAAGGAACAGAATCAAACAAATGACATTGTTCTCTCGAGGCCCTCTCCTTCCCCGCTGCCTTTCTCTTGTGTTATTTAGGCATTTCTCCCATTGGAGGCAGAGAAGTCAATGGCTTCTTACATCCCAGAGTGACAAGTTAGGAGGGTACAAGCTAATCCCCTTTAATCTGTCCTTTCTCCTGTCCAGGACTGAAGGGAGCGAGAGACCTGTAACAAGTAATCCTGTAGAGGAGACAATAGGATTAGGCTCCGGCTCTTGGGCTGACAATCAGGTATCTACTGACTGATTTGCAAAGTGGGTAGAGTTCTCCCCCACACCCAAATTTTTTCCCCCCTTCTTTGGGAGGGGTGTACTTTTCATTAAGAGCTAGTGGGAAGCCGACAGAGAGGTGTTGGAGGTCTTCCCTGAAAGGCACGCATTCTTCCGTCCCAGAAGCCACACAGAACGCCGACATGGCTGAGCTGCTCCTTGGGTTACCGCGTGGAGGCGGGGCCGGCTGGTTGCTATGCTGCTTTTCTGACTCTCTCCCATTCAGGGTCATTTTAAAGAGTGTTTGTGCACAGTATTGGTCCATAGCAGCCCCGTGACAGTCCCCAAGCAGGTACACGCACAAAAACTAGGCCCGTGCAGGTTTGCCATATTGTTTCAGGATTGAGCAGATAACACTATCAGCGTTATCTGTGTGGCTCTGACAAGTGAAATGAAGAAGAGGAGAAATGAAGAGTTCTAGAAGAAGTTCTGTTCTAGTTTTTGTGTCATTTGGATTACCAAACCTGCATCATTCTAAAGGGTTATGTGTACCATGGCATTAGCTTGGGTTCAGAGGTCAAGAACATAATGTATTTCTGGTGAAACTATTTTCTTTGATTTATTTGTTGTATTGTCAGACTTGAAACTCAAAACATCACTTAGAGGTGTTTGTAAAATAGCACACACCAAGAGAAACCTGGAAACCAGATAACCTCAGCAAATGCTCTGCCCCTGAGGGGCTTCACATCAGCGAAGACTCACAAGGGCACTCAGAACACCTTTTATGCTTCTCCACTTTGAAGCGGAGAGGTGTGGTTCCACTAGCCCTCAGAATTTTCAGAATCGTTCCAAGAAATCAATTCTGGGGCAATTTCGCATCGTTTCAAACATCAGGCTCCATCAGTGCGGGGTTGTGGTCTGTGATGTCACAGTTTAATTTACACATTTAGCTATGGCTACCTGTGGGCTTTATATAAGTCAACACATTAACCCTTCGAAGAGTAGGTTTTTAAAAAAGTATTTTTTTTAATGTTCTGCATTGAACTGCATTTCTTTCCATCACAAGCAGTGATTGGTACATCAGCATTGGAATGTTCAGTTCAGCACATTCTAATCACATATTTGTGATCTAACACCTTAAAGGGTTAATGAACACACTGAAGCATGCAGTTAGTTCTAGAGCTTCCTCATGGCCAGAGAAGGGAGGGAGAGATGAGCAAAGTACAGGAGAGAGTGGAAGAGAGTGGTTCGTCATCGCTTCCTTTGGCTACAAGCAGAAACACAGACAGGAAACAATATGAAGGCATATGAAGTCACACTTCATTCTGTGTGAATGCAACTGCTTTCATTACATCTTCCCATTTTAAAATCATGTACAAATTGTATTTTTGGATCACATGCGCAAAGGAAAATAAGCAGAATGATGAGTCATCCAAATCAATAGCAGATTGAATTGTCCTTTTCTTAGGATCCGTATGTGGCTTATTATGCCAGGAGCTCATTCTAGCGGGAGTCAAAATGGCCAAAAAGCCAAAAGACGTGCAGACCCAGATGTGGAACAATGTTTTGCTATCCCTTTCATCTAGCCAAAATTGATTTAAAATGTTTTATTACGTTCGCCTCAAATGGAAACATACTGAAAATGCTACAGATAAAACATTTAGCTGGAAAGACGAACATTTCTTTACCGCTGGCTCAAATGTATACAATCAATTTTAATTTTTTAAATTTTTTTTTACAATTTCTGCCAAATTATCCCCTTTTATGCCATAAGCAAAATGTCTCAACAGATGTTGAGGAATCATTCCAACCAATGTCTTGCACCCCTAATAGAGTACAGCTACAATTTACAATTTAGAATGTTTTAGTCCTGTGAAATAAAGGAGAAGAAGGGTTCCTTTAACCTTTATTGAAATGGAAGCATAGAGATGCAGTCGTTTGCAGAAAACGGCCAAAGCAGCTTGATTGATTGGAGAAAGTCATTCCACTGTCAGACTGTCTGTTAAAGAAAGACACAATTCCCAAATGCATGCAATTTGAGTTATCATTTATTGTTGTGTAACTTCACAACTGATTAAGCCATAAGCCACGATCAAGGCAACTGTTCAGATCTTCCTGCAGTGGGCTCCTGGTTTTGATAAATCAAATCTACATAGAGGTGAATGATACAGTTCCTCTGCTTTCCCATAGATGGCACTGTTGACACACAATTCTGTACCTAGCTAAGATCCTCAGTCGGGAAGGAAGAGGACAATTTTGCTGCTTGTGTAATTAGCACCATGATACATGATACTTCACCACAACTGAATGTAGCTCTGCCATAGTGTAGGAAATGGGGTTCTTGTGCCAAAATACAATCTTTGATTCAATTCTAATCCAATTAAAACTAGCAGAGCAACATATATATTTACACTGTGTATACTATTTAGTAGTGATTTTAGCTGTTATTCTGGTCATTACTGCTAACGCAAAGCCACCAATTATTAACTTCCACCAGGGATGAAATTATATTTCAAATTGTGAAATGAAAACTGGTGGCAAAAGGCTTGATTCCGTTGTAACTGTCCTTGCATCATTACAAACTTCTCCCCCCCATGAATACCCTGATGTTGTTAACCCCCCCGCCCCACAACACTGATATTAGGAAAAAAAGACTCTTCCTTTCAATCCACTCTTCAAAAGAATGTTTATTTCCTGTAGTGGCAGGCAGTTATGCATTTTGTGCTGCCTATCTCTGATTCACAAATTCATACACGGAGCTACTGGTTCCATTTTACCCAGTCAAATAGCATACATAGCTCTGGGCTTCATCCACCTCCTGCTTTGGAAATTCCACCGTAATTTTGTTTTAAAAATGGGAAACCAACAACTCAACCAGAGGATCTCTCGTTACCATGCATATTACCACATCCTAGATCCTTCAGCCCTTTTAAAAGTTAAATGCAAAAATGAAAATAGGTCGTCAGATGATGGCAGAGTCCAACTCGACCACAGTAAGGCTGCGCTTTAACCCTTTGCTGACCCCAGGCTTTAGCTGCTGCTCGCAAGCTGTTGTCTGGCACAGGGGGATGCAGTTTAACCCTTTCCTCCCCTCTCCCGCGCTGACATCATTTGTGTGATTAGCTGTGGTTTATACAGGTGCGAGAGGAAGGCTTCAGAAACGTCCTGTCATTCCCCGGCGTGACATCGCGGGATCCGCGCGGCACGTACGGGCAAGTGCCACGCCACTCACGGGGAGCGCCGCGGCCGGGGCGGGGGGAAACGCACCGCGGCATTGTGGGAGAGACTGTTGTTCTTTCCTGCGCAGGAGCAGGCTCAGGTGTGCCCAATAATCCCACTAAATCCCTCCACCTGAAGCACAGCCACCACTGGCCCAGGCTGAGTGCAGATCCAGGTTTAGCCCCAAGCTTGCCCCCCCCCCACCCCCGTGTGTGTGTGTGTGTGTGCGTGTGTGTTTGTGTGTGGATGTGTGTGTGTGTGTGTGTTTCTGTGTGCGTGTATGTGTGTGTGTGTGAGCATGTGTGTGCGTGTGTATGTGTGTGTGTGTTTGTGCATGT
Organism: Anguilla rostrata; assembly: GCF_018555375.3. Taxonomy (NCBI): domain Eukaryota; kingdom Metazoa; phylum Chordata; class Actinopteri; order Anguilliformes; family Anguillidae; genus Anguilla; species Anguilla rostrata. The sequence continues at coordinate 28,800,608 of NC_057950.1, read as the reverse complement.
GTATGTGTGTGTGTTTGCGTGTGCGTGTGTTTGTGTGTATGTGTGTGTGAGACTGTGTGTGTGTGTTTGTGTGTGTGTGTGTGTGTGTGAGACTGTGTGTGTGTGTTTGTGTGTGTGTGCGTGTATGTGTGTGTGTGCATGCGTGTGTGTGTGTGTGTGTGTGTGTGTGTGCGGTTGGTGGGGGGGGGAGCAGGAAGCGGCTGCCTCATCCTCTGTTCCCACCGGAGTGTTTACTGATGACCTTCCGTCAGGTCACCTCCAGAAATGTTCCCTAGTGGGGACCCGACCAGCCTTCCCTCCATCAGGACCGGTCCTCACAAAACACCCTCCAGAGTGCGTCTCCTCCCCTTCATAAGGGACACCCCACAAACAGACCCCCCTCTCCTCCCCTCCATAAGGAACACCCCACAAACAGACCCCCCTCTCCCCCCCTCCATAAGGAACACCCCATAAACAGACCCACCATGGCTAGCTGAGCTAGCACCTGCGCATTGTAGCCTATGGAGACTGTGGCTTACAGTGGACCACTTTAAGGGCATAAGGCAGTACTGGTGTTCTCTCAGCGACAGCGAGGCACTGAACCCCCTGATCATCTAACATCCCGCCGGCCATAGATTTTAAAGTGTGAGAAGTTTCGCAGGACGGGCTCGGTTCCGCTGCCCTCGGGTCCTCTCTGCGTTCACCGCAGAGGTCAGGGAGGACAGGGGGGAGCTGCTGGGGACCCAGCGTGCAGGAGCCACGGTGAACAGCATCTCGCCGGGAACAGGACACCACCCTGGGACCCGGCCTTTCAGGACACCTTCCACTAAAGGTAACCCTGGGGTCTGAGTCTGGGACAGAGCCACACGCTCCTACTGTCCTGTGGAAATTTACCATCAAACGGTTCAGTGTAGATGGTGTGTTTTTCATCACCACTTGCACTGAAATGCCAATCTAAAAAGGCTGTTCTCCGCTTTATGGCAATTAAACGCTCAAAATTAGCCTGATGTTTTGAACGAACAAATCTGACATATGTGGTTGGAAAACCCCTATTTCATTTCATTTCATTTCATTTGAAAGCGCGGCTGGGTCCTCACATCTCTGCGTTCAGCGGCGTTCTCTCTCTCCGCATGCCGTTCTCTCTCTCCGCATGCCGTTCTCTCTCTCTCTCTCTCTCTCTCTCCGCACGTTCCCCGCCGTTCTCTCTCTCTCTCTCTCTCTCTCTCCGCGCGGCGTTCTCTCTCTCTCTCTCTCTCTCTCCGCGCGGCGTTCTCTCTCTCTCTCTCTCTCCTCGGCGCGTTCTCTCTCTCTCTCTCTCTCTCTCTGCGCAGCGTCTCTCTCTCTCTCTCTCTTCTCTCGCGCGTTCTCTCTCTCTCTCTCTCTCTCGCACGTTCTCTCTCTCTCTCTCCTCCGTCTCCTTTTCCTCTCTCTCTCTCTCTCCGCATGCCGTTCTCTCTCTCTCTCTCTCTCTCTCTCTCTCTCTCTCTCTCCGCACGGCGCTCTCTCTCTCTCTCTCTCTCTCTCCGCGCGGCGTTCCTTTTCAGCGCGTAAGTGATCGAGATCGCCTAGGCAACCCCCGCCCCGTGTGATCTTCAGTGGCGCAGGAGTCCCGGGGCTTCCACACCTGCGGAGTCAGAAGCGCGCTTCCAGAGGCCGGGGATTAGCGGCGCCGCGGCGTGCTCCGGCACGCCGGCGGAGAGAGACGCCGGCGGGGCTCGTCGCCGCGGAGACCGCGCGCCGCAGAGCGCGGCGCCGAGGCGCGGGGCGGCGGGTTCGACGCCGCATTCCACTTCCTCCCGCTAGCAGGCGTCCGATAGGCCGCGGCCCACCCATGCTTCTAATACAGCGTGACCCCACCCACCCCCCGGGGTCTAACTTCACCACCACCCCCCCGCAGACTTTAAAGGTCAAGTTCTTTCCCCCCTTTTTCTTTTTTTAAACAGCTGCTAGTTCGGTCCTCATGTTCACGCGGGACACAGCCGTTCACCTCAAAAAGTACATAATAAACCCCAATGATAAAATTTGAACATTGCAGTTTATGCTCTATATGGTTTTATATCGAAGCTTGGATGCTACATTTTCAAGGGGTAGAGTCCAAACCAACAAACACCACACACTAACGCCACTAGCGTGACATCACATTCGACGACTGAATCACTTCCAACAGTTGCAACATTGATTTATTTTTAAAAACGTCGTCTCATGATGATGAACTGGATTTACGCTGCTTTGTAAGCATAATTTATGTAATGTAAATGAAATGTATAAGAATAAAAGGGGGATGTGGGGTTGAAAATAAAAATAAATAAAAACACCAATTCTTCAGATGACACTCCAAGAGTTCATAAGTCAAAACCAAAGAAAACCTAAACCCCATTACAAAACCTTTCACTGATTCATTTGAGCAAAACAGAAAGAGATATGAAAAGTTTACATTGGGTGAACATCAATATAAATCCCACAAAAATGTAACCTAGCCCTGAAACTAACCTCATTGTGTATGAAGTACTCTTTAAAGGCACTGTGGCTTGTTTCTCAAGAGCGAAACACTCCAGGACAATGTTTGGTTCAAATAATAAAACAATAATATCTAAATATTTCAAGCTTATTAGAGCCATGCTGTGCCTACAACCAAACCTGAGCATTCATTTCCAAACACTTAACGCTAGCCCCAAGCTCTGGGGAGATATACATGGCATTCGCTAAACAGACAGATACAGTCAACTCTAGCAGTGTTAAATTAACTCCAACACTATTTATATGAATATAGTACAGACAGTATGTCCTGTGTCAGTACAAACATGCTCAGTGTCACAGTTTATTTTACACTGAACACGTTTCTCCGTGCTGTAAGTGTAGTTTATGGGCTGTTCTCAGGGCTAGTGTCCTTTAATATGATCCATTTCCTATATTTCCCCCTTCAGAGCAGGACAGTGATTTACAGTCTGGTGAAAGGAACCTTTGCAGGATGGAGCACACTGCTGTGTCCGTGTGGCAGATTGTGTTTCACATCCGCGATGTGGCCTCCGCTCCCAGACGCATGCACAAACACACTCTGGGCTTCTTCTCAGCTCAAACCGAGAGAAAGAGTCCGTTTAATTGCTACACGACACCGCAAAGTTAAAGAATGCAGCTTTTACAAAGCCGCATGCTGAGGCCCACCCTGATGCAGTGGCACACGGGGCATTGGGGGGGTGAGTCTGAGGGTGCTGAGGCTGGGGCAGAGTGGGGGCATTAGAGGGGGTGAGTCTGAGGGTGCTGAGGCTGGGGCAGAGTGGGGGCATTAGAGGGGTGAGTCTGAGGGTGCTGAGGCTGGGCAGAGTGGGGCATTAGAGGGGTGAGTCTGAGGGTGCTGAGGCTGGGGCAGAGTGGGTGCATTAGAGGGGTGAGTCTGAGGGTGCTGAGGCTGGGGCAGAGTGGGGGCATTAGAGGGGGTGAGTCTGAGGGTGCTGAGGCTGGGGCAGAGTGGGGGCATTAGAGGGGTGAGTCTGAGGGTGCTGAGGCTGGGGCAGAGTGGGGCATTAGAGGGGGTGAGGCTGGGGCAGAGTGGGGGCATTAGAGGGGGTGAGTCTGAGGGTGCTGAGGCTGGGGCAGAGTGGGGGCATTAGAGGGGGTGAGGCTGGGGCAGAGTGGGGGCATTAGAGGGGTGAGTCTGAGGGTGCTGAGGCTGGGGCAGCGTGGGGTATTAGAGGGGTGAGTCTGAGGGCACTGAGGCTGGGGCAGCGTGGGGGCATTAGAGGGGGTGAGTCTGAGGGTGCTGAGGCTGGGGCAGCGTGGGGGCATTAGAGGGGGTGAGTCTGAGGGTGCTGAGGCTGGGGCAGAGTGGGGGCATTAGAGGGGTGAGTCTGAGGTGCTGAGGCTGGTGCAGAGTGGGGGCATTAGAGGGGGTGAGTCTGAGGGTGCTGAGGCTGGGCAGCGTGGGGGCATTAGAGGGGTGAGTCTGAGGTGCTGAGCTGGGGCAAGCGTGGGGGCATTAGAGGGGGTGAGGCTGGGGCAGAGTGGGGGCATTAGAGGGGGTGAGTCTGAGGGTGCTGAGGCTGGGGCAGCGTGGGGGCATTAGAGGGGGTGAGTCTGAGGGTGCTGAGGCTGGGGCAGCGTGGGGGCATTAGAGGGGTGAGGAGTCTGAGGGTGCTGAGGCTGGGGCAGCGTGGGGGCATTAGAGGGGGTGAGTCTGAGGGTGCTGAGGCTGGGGCAGAGTGGGGACATTAGAGGGGGTGAGTCTGAGGGTGCTGAGGCTGGGGCAGAGTGGGGGCATTAGAGGGGGTGAGTCTGAGGGTGCTGAGGCTGGGGCAGAGTGGGCTGGGGGGGGTATCATCTCAGCCCCCCTGTCGCCGGTCCTCTGAAGTCCAGCGCGCAGACGGAGGTGGCGAGGGCACTGTACAGGTGAGAGGCGTTGAAGCGGAGGCAGTACACCGGGCTGCTCGTGGCCGACGACAGATAGAACATCTGCGAGATCAGGAGAAGGACACGTTACCCAGCAACATCAGATCAGCACGTTACCCAGCAACATCAGATCAGCACGTTACCCAGCAACAACAGATCAGCACGTTACCCAGCAACATCAGATCAGCACGTTACCCAGCAACATCAATCAACACTTACCCAGCAACATCACAGAACACATGACCCAGCAACATCAGATCAGCACATTGCCCAGCAACATCAGATCAGCACATTGCCCAGCAACATCAGATCAGCACGTTACCCAGCAACATCAGATCAGCACGTTACCCAGCAACATCAGATCAGCACGTTACCCAGCAACATCACAGAAACACATGACCCAGCAACATCAGATCAGCACATTGCCCAGCAACATCAGATCAGCACGTTACCCAGCAACATCAGATCAGCACGTTACCCAGCAACATCAGATCAGCACGTTACCCAGCAACATCAGATCAGCACGTTGCCCAGCAACATCAGATCAGCACGTTACCCAGCAACATCAGATCAACACGTTACCCAGCAACATCAGATCAACACGTTACCCAGCAACATCAGATCAACACGGTACACAACAGCGTCAAATCAACAACAAGCAAGAGTGAGAGTTGGGCTTCATTCCATAATAATTCATTCAGTTCAGGAAATGAAACAGAATCTACGACTCAGGCACATGGTGGACCCTTACAGTCAAAGCAACTTACATTAGGCATTTCAGTTATTAAATATTTCATCAATAATCAAAAAATCCTCATTGAACATTCTGAGCAATTTCTAAATTCCTGAACTGAATTTCCATTGGTTCGAGGAAAAAAGAGCATCTTTATACCTGCAAACAGGAAGCCTGGCGCATATCCCACAGACGAACTACTCCATAGTAGGAGGAGCCACTGGCAATCATGTGATTTCCATCGGTCTGGATACAGTACAGAGCACTATCGTGAGGCTCCTCCCACTGCATGACACACTTCCTGTCAGGGAGAAGAGCATTTCACACACTTCACGAACAAAGGTGACATTTTTATAATCGAAAAGTCAGCTTTCAGGGGTGGCACGGTGGTGCAGTGGGTAGCACTGTCGCCTCACAGCAAGAAGGTCGTGGGATCGAATCGCGGCTTGGGGCTTTTCTGTGTGGAGTTTACATGTTCTCCCCGTGTCCGTGTGGGTTTCCTCCAGGTACTCCGGTTTCCTCCCACAGTCCAAAGACATGCAGGTAGGCTAATTGGAGACTCAAAATTGCCCATAGGTACGAGTGCGTGAGTGAATGGTGAGTGTGCCCTGCGATAGATTGGCGGCCTGTCCAGGGTGTATTCATGCCTCTCACCCAATGCACGCTGGGATAGGCTCCACCCCCCCCCCCACGACCCTGCTCAGGATAAGCGGGTATGGATAATGGATGGGTGGATGAAGTCAGCTTCCGTAATTGTCATGCACTGGAGGTAAAGCTCACGTGGAGATTAGGTTTTCATGTACCCACTCAACAGCAAGCACGAGGACTGCATGTGTTTGAAGTGAAGTGAGTACCATACAGAGGATGCACAGCGGCCATTATATACCAACATCCCCACACAGTCATTTAAGGAGGAGAGGCTAGGATTTATTAATCCAATTAAAACTGGGTGATGATATAAGTATGACTAGATTCAGACAACCCCATTGAGTATACAGTTGGGACACTGGGGGGAACCCCCTACTCTATACAATGAGTGTCATGGGACAGGTCTTGAGTGAGTCAAGACCTCGTTTTGATGTCTCATCAAAGAATGGGGTCTCCTACAGTGCAGTGTCCCCATCAGATTAGTTTCGCACTTGGCCCAGTGGGAAGACTGTATCCTGAAGGCCCACCAGCACCAGCACCACTGCCAGTTGAAAACTTTTTTTCCCCATTCAAGCACTAACCAAGTCCAGTCCCTCTAAGCTGCAGCTACTTGACAGGAGAAAGCTGTAGAGTAGTATGGCCACTCAGTCTTAAGATGCTTTTGAGTGCACTGTGACTGCCCAAAACTATGTTCTTGACTTCTTCACTGAACTGTCCCTGAAAGGAGACCTGAACCGGTAGAAATTATCTCCAAAACACACATTAAATAATATGACCAGCATGAACATACAACAATACAACCCAAGGGGTAGCCGCAGGGCAAGAGATGAGAACTGTGCCTAAAATTAACTTAGGATACAATTCTGCAAAGTATGAAGTTCCCCCCGAAAAGGGTGTTTTTCATCGGAACCTCTCCGTTGTCCTTGAACCTTTCGTAATCTATATGACTCCCTTTTCACATATGAACCAACCCCAAAACAAAAAGAAAGGAAAGCAACTGAAACGAGCTCTTGCTTGGAGGAGTGAGGGGGGTTGTTAAATTGCCAGTCAGCACAGTGTAACCTCATCTCTTGTTTACGGAAAAGAGCTCTCCCGTTTTACTGCAGGCAGGGGAGGAGGAGGAGGAGGAGAAGGAGGAGGAAGAGGAGGAGGAGGGAAGGTTAAGGGAAGCGTCTGTGAGTGCGGAGCCAATAGGGATCGATTCTCCATTAAAGGCTTAATTAATAACTAATGGGGTGGGACCGCCAGCGCAGCACACAGCAGACAGGGCAGTGGGAGGACGCGCTAGCCGTCTGGCGGGGCGCTCTCTGGGGGTGTGGGGGGGACGGGGGGACCGGAGTGCGCCCCCCCCCCCATCCCCGCACCGCGGTCACTCTCCCCTTTCAGACCGTGTGTCAGGTGCGCTCTTTGTTACCGTTCCATTTCAGAATTAACCCTGATCCCCCCCCCCCCCGCCCCACACCTCCTCCACCCCCTCAGGAAAGTCTGAAACCCTCATTCAGCTGAAGGAGAAACTAGCGCCTTCAGGTTTCTGTTGAATGTGAGCTCATTATCCAGATACCACAGATGGCACCATACAAAGTCCCAATACTGCCGCAGAAATGCTGCGGTCCTGTGGAGCACAATTACTCACCCTCAGAGAGCCCGCTGTCCCTCAGGAACCACTGCAACCACATCTCCTCCACACCCCATCCACACCCCAACCACACCTCCTCCACACCTCCTCCACACCCCATCCACACCCCAACCACACCTCCACCACACCCCAACCAGACCTCCTTCACACCCCATCCACACCCCAACCACACCTCCTCCACACCCCATCCACACCCCAACCACACCTCTACCACACCCCAACCAGACCTCCTTCACACCCCATCCACACCCCAACCACACCTCCTCCACACCCCAAACACACGTCCTTCACACCCCATCCACACCCCAACCACACCTCCTCCACACCTCCTCCACACCCCATCCACACCCCAACCACACCTACTCCACACCGCAAACACACCTTCTCCACACCTCCTCCACACCCCAAACACACCTCCTCCACACCCCATCCACACCCCAACCACACCTTCTCCACACCCCATCCACACCTTCTCCACACCTCCTCCACACCTCCTCCACACCCCATCCACACCCCAACCACACCTCCTCCACACCTCATCCACACCTCCTCCACACTTCCTCCACACCTCATCCACACCTCCTCCACACTTCCTCCACACCCCATCCACACCTCCTCCACACTTCCTCCACACCCCATCCACACCTCCGCCACACTCTATCCACACCACAACCACACCACCTCCACACCTCCTCCACACCCCAACCACACCTCCTCCACACCTCCTCCACACCCCACCCACACCCCAACCACACACCAACCACTTCAGCTCTATTAACTAATTTCTTTCTAAAGCGCTGTGCTTTTTCCATCCTTTGTGTTTTTTCTGATTCATGTTTGTCACATTTATCAAACTCTGTAGCTCAATCAGTATTTTTAAAATGTTGGCGTCTCCATTGAGATTTTGGGCTTACGTTTGAGATTGTGATATATTCATCCGTGTGTCTGTATCTGTGGCAATGTGTGTGCATCTCACCCAACCAGTGAGGCCCTTAGATCAGCAGCAGACCCCGCCCCCTGCAGTGACATCATCAGCAGCAGGGGCGCTGCTGCCCCCATATCGTGGAACACGCCTGTGTGTTTCTAATGCAAGTCATTGATACCAGGCAGGACTGGTGAGAGAGACACTCTACTGAGAAGGGAGTGAGCTGTGCATAAACAAGCTCCACATTCGGGGATGAGAGGCAGGTCTCTCTCTCTCTCTCCCTCTCCCTCTCCCTCTCTCTCTCTCTCCTCTCTCTCCTCCCTCTCCCTCTCTCTCCCTCTCCCTCCCTCCCCCTCTCTCTCCCTCTCTCCCTCTCTCTCTCTCTCCCTCCCTCCTCCCTCCCTCCCTCCCTCCCTCCCTCCTCCCTCTCTCTCCTCACTCCTCTCTCTCCTCTCCCTCCCTCTCTCTCCCTCCCTCCTCCCCCTCCTCTCTCTCTCCCTCCCTCCCTCCCTCCCTCCCTCCCTCCCCCCTCTCTCTCTCTTCCTCTCTCTCTCTCCCTCTCCTCCCTCCCTCCCTCCCCCTCCCTCTCTCTCTCTGCTCTCTCCTCCTCTCTCCCTCCTCCCTCCTCCCTCCTCCCTCTCACTCTCTCACTCTCTCCTTCGTCTCGTTACCTCTCTCTCTGCACCGTCTCTCCCCTCCCCCGACTCTCTCTAGACCCATACAGACTCCCTGGCCACACTCTGCCTCCACTCTCGCTCTTGGCTCTCGTCTAACTCCCGTACCTCACGCTCAACACTCAAGCAGCGGTACCAAACTGCACCCGCCCTGGAAAGGACAGACTCAGGAGCAGAGACTCAGGAGCAGGGAGGAGCAGAGACTCAGGAGCAGGAGGAGCAAGACTCAGGAGCAGGGAGGAGCACAGACTCAGGAGCAGGAGGAGCACAGACTCAGGAGCAGGGAGAGCAGAGACTCAGGAGCAGGAGGAGCCAGACTCAGGAACACGGAGGAGCAGAGACTCAGGAACATGGAGGAGCAGAGACTCAGGAGCAGGGAGGAGCACAGACTCAGGAGCAGGGAGGAGCAAGACTCAGGAACAGGGAGGAGCACAGACTCAGGAGCAGGGAGGAGCAGAGACTCAGGAGCAGGGAGGAGCACAGACTCAGGAGCAGGGAGGAGCAGAGACTCAGGAACACGGAGGAGCACAGACTCAGGAGCAGGGAGGAGCAGAGACTCAGGAGCAGGGAGGAGCAGAGACTCAGGAGCAGGGAGGAGCAGAGACTCAGGAACAGGGAGGAGCAGAGACTCAGGAGCAGGGAGGAGCAGAGACTCAGGAGCAGGGGACTCAGAGCAGGAGAGAGAGCAGAGACTCAGGAACAGGAGGAGCAGAGACTCAGGAACACGGAGGAGCAGAGACTCAGGAACATGGAGGAGCACAGACTCAGGAGCAGGGAGGAGCAGAGACTCAGGAACACGGAGGAGCACAGACTCAGGAGCAGAGACTCAGGAGCAGGGAGGAGCACAGACTCAGGAACATGGAGGAGCACAGACTCAGGAGCAGGGAGGAGCAGAGACTCAGGAACACGGAGGAGCACAGACTCGAGCAGGAGACAGAGACTCAGGAACACGGAGGAGCACAGACTCTCAGGAACACGGAGGAGCACAGACTCAGGAACAGGGAGAAACAGACTCAGGAACACGGAGGAGCACAGACGCAGGAACAGAGACTCAGGAACACGGAGGAGCACAGACGCAGGAACAGAGACTCAGGAACACGGAGGAGCACAGACTCAGGAGCAGAGACTCAGGAACACGGAGGAGCACAGACTCAGGAGCAGAGACTCAGGAACACGGAGGAGCACAGACTCAGGAACAGAGACAGGAACAACCAGGACGGAGGCAGACTCAGAGCGGGAGGAAGCAGAGACTCAGGAACACGGAGGAGCACAGACTCAGGAGCAGGAAGGAGCAGAGACTCAGGAACACGGAGGAGCACAGACTCAGGAGCAGGGAGGAGCAGAGACTCAGGAACAGGGAGGAGCACAGACTCAGGAGCAGAGACTCAGGAACACGGAGGAGCACAGACGCAGGAACAGAGACTCAGGAACACGGAGGAGCACAGACTCAGGAACAGAGACTCAGGAACACGGAGGAGCAAGACCAGGACAGAGACCGGAGGGAGCACAGCGAGACGAGACTCAGGAACACGGAGGAGCACGACCAGGAGCAGAGACTCAGGAACACGGAGGAGCACAGACTCAGGAACAGAACTCAGGACGGAGCACAGACGCAGGAACAGAGACTCAGGAACACGGAGGAGCACAGACTCAGGAACAGAGACTCAGGAACACGGAGGAGCACAGACGCAGGAACAGAGACTCAGGAACACGGAGGAGCACAGACGCAGGAACAGAGACTCAGGAACACGGAGGAGCACAGACTCAGGAGCAGAGACTCAGGAACACGGAGGAGCACAGACGCAGGAACAGAGACTCAGGAACACGGAGGAGCACAGACTCAGGAACAGAGACTCAGGAACACGGAGGAGCACAGACGCAGGAACAGAGACTCAGGAACACGGAGGAGCACAGACACAGGAACAGAGACTCAGGAACACGGAGGAGCACAGACAGGACAGACTCAGGAACACGAGGAGCCAGACAGGAACAGAGACTAGGAACACGGAGGAGCACAGACTCAGGAGCAGAGACTCAGGAACACGGAGGAGCACAGACGCAGGAACAGAGACTCAGAAACACGAGGAGCACAGACTCAGACAGAGACTCAGGAACACGGAGGAGCACAGACCAGGACAGAGACTCAGGAACACGGAGGAGCACAGACGCAGGAACAGAGACTCAGGAACACGGAGGAGCACAGACTCAGGAACAGAGACTCAGGAACACGAGGAGCACAGACCAGAGACAGAGACTCAGGACACGAGGAGCACAGACGCAGGAGCAGAGACTCAGGAACACGGAGGAGCACGAGCAGACAGAGACTCAGGAACACGGAGGAGCACAGACCAGGACAGAGACTCAGGAACACGGAGGAGCACAGACTCAGGAGACAGAGACTCAGGAACACGGAGGAGCACAGACTCAGGAGCAGAGACTCAGGAACACGGAGGAGCACAGACTCAGGACAGAGACTCAGGAACACGGAGGAGCACAGACTCAGGACAGATCAGGAGCAGGACAGGATCAGGACACGGAGGAGCAGAGACTCAGGAGCAGGAGGAGCAGAGACTCAGGAGCAGGGAGGAGCAGAGACTCAGGACAGGGAGGAGCAGAGACTCAGGAGCAGGAGGAGCAGACTCAGGAGAGGACAGAGTTAGGAGCAGGAGATAGCAGAGACTGGGGTTATTAGCAGGGAGGAGCAGAGACTCAGGAACAGGGAGGAGCAGAGACTCAGGAGCAGGGAGGAGCAGAGACTCAGGAGCAGGGAAGGACAGAGATTCAGGAGCAGGGAGGAGCAGAGACTGGTGGTTTATTAGCAGGGAGGAGCAGAGATGGAGCGAGGAGCGAGATCGGAGGAGGAGCAGAGACTCAGGAGCAGGAAAGAGACTCAGACAGACTCAGAAGAGGGAGCGAGAGACACAGAAGTAGGCAGGAACAAAGACTCAGGAGCAGAGACTCAGGAGAAGGGAGGAGCAGAGACTCGGGAGCAGGGAGGAGCAGAGACTCAGGAGCAGGGAGGAGCAGAGACTCAGGAGCAGGAAGGAACAGAGGCTCAGGAGCAGAGACTCAGAAGCAGGGAGGAGCAGAGACACAGAAGTAGGCAGGAACAAAGACTCAGGAGCAGAGACTCAGGAGCAGGGAGGAGCAGAGACACAGAAGTAGGGAGGAACAAGACTAGAGCAAGACTACAGGGAGTACAGAGACTCAGGAGGAGGGAGTAGCAGAGACTCAGGAGCAGGGAGTAGCAGAGACTCAGGAGGAGGGAGTAGCAGAGACTCAGGAGCAGGGAGTAGCAGAGACTCAGGAGGAGGGAGTGCAAGTGTGAACTTCCTCACTGCAAGGGTGCTTTTCCATTGGAACCTCAGATGTGCTTGAACCTTATGTAATCTACAAGGCCCCTTTCCAAATGCCAACCAACTTACAGAAGGACAAAGCCTTCCAAATGAGAAGTGAGCACGTACTGCCCCCTGCCTGGTTCCACTCTGAATTATTGATATCTAAAGAGGGACCATTTACCCATGCCATCTCCCCAGGGCCCTCGTCCAATCACATCTCATTTGTGTTACTTGACTGAACTTATGCGATTGTGCGTGTGCACAGTGTGAGTCCCCCCCACTGCCCCCCCCCCCCCCCCAAGGGTAACCCAGTCAGCCTCACAACAGGTTCACTCATCCCCAGAACCCACCCCGTTTCCCCGGAGATGCCTGCGACCGCATCGATATGGGCTCCGGCCAACTCGGGCCGGGGAGAGAACCCTACGGCGCGGCCCGTCTCAAACAGGGGCCCCTTCATTCGGGCGGGAGGAACAACAGCCGGGCCCGGCCAGACCAGGCCAGGGGAACTTCAAACGCTCGCCCTCTCTGGTTACTGGGGCCTAGCGTGCGGGAGACCCCGTTAGATTAGCCGAGAACGCTAATCTCAGTACCTGCTCGCATGTAACCCCGCCGTGCCCCTGGAGCTCACCCCACCGAAGCCACAGCTCGCTGCCTTTTAACGTGGGGGGGGGGGTGGTCCCGCTACCCTTCCCTCGTACCTGGAGGTGACTCGGAGGTCCCAGTATCTGATGAAGGTGTCGTAGCCGCAGGTGAGGAGCTGAAAGGGGGACTCGAAGGCGATGTCCAGCACCCCCGCGCCGCGACGGAACTCCGTGCCCAGGCAGGACACCATCTGGCCCCTGGAAGGACAAACGGGTCGTCAGAAATCCCAAAAAAGTAACTTTGCGAAAGACGATGAACACTGTCAATACTGGAAGCTCTCGGCATCTCAGGACAAGCAGCCCTGCACAGGAGAATGAATCCCCATACGGCAGTCAACGCAGACTTGGGTTTCTTAAACAGAAATCAAAAGATGAACCCGTCGCCCGATCTTCCTTTTTGCTCGTCTCAAATCTTTACATCTCAGTTAACACATTAGTGTCCAATTCGGTGGCCTTATTCTGAGCCAAACGCCTTCATTTGTTGAGCTAATCCCTCATTACCTCCAAAGCCGCTTGCACATCCACTATATTCCTCTCTCCACCACCGCAGACCACACAAAGGATAAATCTACAGCCAGGGGATGCTGGGGGGGGGTTAAACAAAAAAAAGAAAAAGTAAACACCTTTTCGTTTCGAATTAGCGAGCAAAGCAGATTAAGGGCTGGGAAAGTGAAGAAAGAGGCGACTGGTGCGGGACGGGGGCGTGGGGGGACGGGGGGATGGGGGAAAGGGGGGATGGAGGGATGGAGGGACAGGGGGGATGGGGGCGTGGAGGGACGGGGACAGAGGGACTGGGGCGCTCTGGGACGGGGGACAGGGATTGAGGGCGAAGGACGGGGGGGATAGGGGCACGAGGGGGACAGGGGGAAACGGGGGGGGACAGGGGCGCAAGAGGGGGGACGGGGGGGATTGAGGGACGAAGGGACGGGGGCGCTGGGGGGACGGGGGGGTGCTCTGGGACGGGGGGCGCCCTGCGTCAGCGACGCTTCCCTGATCACAGCCGGGCCTGCCGCTGTGCACAGCGCCCTCGGCGGCCCGCGCTCCAGAGGGCGGCCTGCCGCACAATAACTGCGGCTTTGTGGCCGTTCCACTCCCTCCGCGACCGTGACCGCGCCACTGGCGGACCTTTGATACCTGGTCCCCAGCAACCATTTAGAGACCGCGGCGGCCCCTGGCAACCACCCCCCACGCTCGCTTCTCCTGGTCGCCGCTACACGTAGGGCAAGCTGGTAATCCCCCACCTTGACTGGGGGGGGGTGGGGGAGGGGAGGGGAGGGGGGCTTATTGGACACGGGATTTCTCACCAACGGGTACTCCAGAGAGGCCCACTGGTGGCTTTATTGAGGGTCAGTTTAAGGTGAGAAAGGCGCTCTTCACTGGTGGGCAGGCTGACCGCGATCCCTCAGCGCACCTGTCCGCCAACTCCGCCCGTGAGCGAGCGCGCAGAGTGTGTACGGAAACATTCACTCCGTGCGCAGAGTGTGTACGGAAACATCCACTCCGTGCGCAGAGGTGAGGCGGCATTGCACTGTTCGCGACGTGTGTCAGCCTGAAGGGATCCCCAACTCCGTTAAAGCAGGAGAGAGTCGGTACACATCCAGACGCGCAGATAAGTGGAGTACGGAAATCATCCGCGCAGGAGTGTTACGGAAACATCACTCCGTGCGAGAGGGAGGGTCCCCAGACCTTGTAAGTCGGGATGCGTTCAGCCTGAATGGGATCCTCTCAGACGCTGTTTAAAGCAGGAGAGTCGGTTCCTCTCAGACGCTGTTTAAAGCAGGAGAGTCGGTTCCTCTCAGACGCTGTTTAAAGCAGGCGAGAGTCGGTTCCTCTCAGACGCTGTTTAAAGCAGGAGAGTCGGTTCCTCTCAGACGCTGTTTAAAGCAGGAGAGTCGGTTCCTCTCAGACGCTGTTTAAAGCAGGAGAGTCGGTTCCTCTCAGACGCTGTTTAAAGCAGGAGAGTCGGTTCCTCTCAGACGCTGTTTAAAGCAGGGAGAGTCGGTTCCTCTCAGACGCTGTTTAAAGCAGGAGAGTCGGTTCCTCTCAGACGCTGTTTAAAGCAGGAGAGTCGGTTCCTCTCAGACGCTGTTTAAAGCAGGAGAGTCGGTTCCTCTCAGACGCTGTTTAAAGCAGGAGAGTCGGTTCCTCTCAGACGCTGTTTAAAGCAGGAGAGTCGGTTCCTCTCAGACGCTGTTTAAAGCAGGCGAGGTCGGTTCCTCTCAGACGCTGTTTAAAGCAGGAGAGTCGGTTCCTCTCAGACGCTGTTTAAAGCAGGAGAGTCGGTTCCTCTCAGACGCTGTTTAAAGCAGGAGAGTCGGTTCCTCTCAGACGCTGTTTAAAGCAGGAGAGTCGGTTCCTCTCAGACGCTGTTTAAAGCAGGCGAGAGTCGGTTCCTCTCAGACGCTGTTTAAAGCAGGCGAGTCGGTTCCTCTCAGACGCTGTTTAAAGCAGGCAGAGTCGGTTCCTCTCAGACGCTGTTTAAAGCAGGCAGAGTCGGTTCCTCTCAGACGCTGTTTAACGCAGGCGAGAGACGAGGGGAGTGACACCGGTCTGCACGTGTGCACAGCCACTGCAGAGCCACTGACCACGCTGCGGAGAGAAGCCAGTCCAGCCCTCCCCATGTTTCAGCCGTCGGGCCACTGACTGCGTGAGCTTCTTTAAGTGAAGATTACAGGACTCAGGAACACACGTGTAATCTTTCAAACCGCTGCATCTGGAACAGCGGCTTGGCCTTTCCCACCCGTCTCAATCTGCGATCTCACCAAAGCATTCTTTACACTCTTTTGGTGCAGCGTAAAAACGGACTGCGTTAAAAAATGTTTTAAAAATAAGCTTTTCCTTAAATGAAAGGTATACAGAATAAAACAGACCAATAAAGGGACGTGTCTCTGGCAGATCTTGTAGCTTCACTGTTGGTTGACTTTTTATTAAAAAGTCTGTTGGTTGAAGTTTTTTATTCATTATTTCATTAATATACAACAAATATTTTCATATACTACAGTTCTACTGAAGGGAAATATAGTAACATGTTAGTACATGTATTTTCAGTGAGTTTGGCTTCTGAAGTTCGTGCAGTTCTGTGGTGTGGAGCTGCACATGCATGTTCAATGTGCGGTTGACCAACACATCACGCACAACACAGATGCTCAGTAAGTGCTGCAATTTAATATGGACTCTCGCATTTAAATGTAAAGTAACCCATTTAATAATTCTGTCATTGTTGAGCACTTAAGCACACATTCTCTCACACAGACAGGGTTTGAGTAAACATGCAGTAAAATGGCACAGCCAAATGTAATGAGAGATCTACAGATCTCTCTTAACAAAGGCTCATAGACACATTTATCATTGGCCTCCTCAGCATGGTGATACAACACTAAAGGTTCACCTTGCCTTAAAACACCTGAAAGGATCTTCTTACCAAATCTTCAAATATGCATATTAATAAGAACACTAACACTGCCATAACAGCTGAAGCTGCATTTTTCAAATCCCCAGGTATTGAAAACTATTGACCCGTGAACAGTTAATCAGACATTCCAAATTCGGGAGGTAATTGGTCATGCCAAATTTACATGTTAAAGCTTGGCTATGATGGCATACTTATGTAGATCACACTCAAGTTTTTATCCCATAAGCAGCAGAGGTCCCGCTGGCACATGACATCACAATCGCACAGATCTGACTGACACCTTCCAACTGCCAATCTGACTCATCAAACAGACAAACACGCTTTCAGACGTTCCCTATCCCAAGCAGGGCAGGATTCCAGTGGCTCTGCTTAACTGTTCACAGGTTCTGGGAACCGCCACTCGTGCGGTTTTATGGCAGAAAGCGATATCCTCGCCACACGCTTTGCAGTTTCGCTCTGAAGTTCACGTGCGCTGAGGCCAGAAGTCCGAACACGTGGAAGTTCGGCCAGAAGATAGTAAAGTTTCACAGGCGGCTGTGTGGAGAGGTCGCTAGAAAAGCAAATTTTTCTGAAATCAGGTAGCTGCAGGTTCAAATCCAGAATGGGGCACTGTTATTGCAACCACAAACTAGATAGTTGACTGTTTCAGGAAATATCAAGGACCTTGGTGATATGGTGCACACGTGCGCACACACACACACACACACAGTACATAATTAAATATCCAATACAAGCATTGGTGAGTTGGCCTGTATGAGTGAGCTCATAGCTGGGTTGCAGTAACACATGGAAAGTGGTGGCAATGGAAAGGCCGTGGGACAGAAAACCTGCGTTTCTCAGCATAAAGCAGAGACCATCCGACCTCCTCTAATCCACACATGGCCACAGGGACCCTGCCCCTGAACTTGGGCAGGCTCAGACAGCAAGGAACACATCAGCTACACCAGACAGACAAGTTCTCATGGCTAGAAGATGTCATCATAACAAACAACAAAGGCGGGATAAAACTACTGAACTACTGAAACTAGTCAAAACTAGTAAAACTACTGCAGTCAAGCCTAGTAGCATGCTCAGCTCAAAAACACACTTAATCACACATCCAGATAGCAGTTTTCTTTTTTTGTTTATTTATAGGAAATAGTTTATTTTCAGAAGCCATAAGAAGGGATTGAAAGTGGGCCAGAAAAAGCATTTGCCATGACTGAATTTTCAAAAACCATTTAATCTGTCGTTATCGCTTTTGATATTTAAAAAAAACAATTCTACCCCCTTCCCTTATTTGGAATAAAAAATTGTGCAACCGATTCATTGCGGAGAATAACAGTTTTTATTAAAAATTGTGATTTATACACTCCATATTTTTTTATTTGATAATACTCTGAAAAAACAGTTTCTCTGATATGCCATTGAGAAAGATATGCCATGGTTCCAAACAGAGACTGGCAGCAGAAAACCCAGCTAGCTCCAGGGCAACCAGTCTGCTGCTTCAGCCATGAAAAGATCAGGACAGGTGGGATTCCTGCATCACAGTAAATGTGTAGGATTTAGGCTTGCTAGTTCCACAGACCGTACATAAATAAACAAACAGCTTAATATTCATGATACCTGCCCCTGTCCTCTTTTTAAAAATATAGTCACCTGAACTAGTTCATCATTTTGACTGAGTAAAATGGCATTTCGGTTGAAGTGATAATTCCAACCCGTTTCCAATGAACAAGAAGGCGTTTGCCAATTTCTTGGATGAAACTACAAAAATCTGGAGGATTTTCCAGAGGTAGATTCTGGTTTAATGTCCTCTCACACCACACAGGTGTGGCCTGCTTATCAAAGACACAGATTCTGAGTCACCTGGGGAAAGACAAACGATGTGGAAAAGGGATTTTAGACACGCCAAGTTATTTAGGACTTTTTTAATTGTTTGTACATTTAGAAGAAATGTACAAACAAGCTTTATTGGACAGAACAGTGTAGAGAGACAGGAAGAGACGTGCGACAAAGGTTGCGCGGTCGGACTCGAACCGCCGACGTCGCGGCTCGTAATGAGCACGTGAACAGTGCTCTACAGGCTGCGCCACGAGACACCCCGTTTGTACATTTTTATATAAATAACATTTTGGACAAAATAATTTAT
The DNA here is from genome assembly GCF_018555375.3 of Anguilla rostrata. NCBI lineage: Eukaryota > Metazoa > Chordata > Actinopteri > Anguilliformes > Anguillidae > Anguilla > Anguilla rostrata. The sequence continues at coordinate 28,782,108 of NC_057950.1, read as the reverse complement.
TTCTGCATGCGCTAAACAAAACAAGTTTACAAATGGCCATTAAACTGACTATTTAATCAGCGGCGAATCTAGCACAGAAACGTGTCGTTTATTGACATGAATCAGTTATTAAGGGCTGAGTTCCAAAGAAGCACGACTAAAAAAAAAACATAAAGTCAGGTTTGCAGTGGACTCGCTCTGCGAATCACAGCGTGCGCAAGTCAGCCAGAACCACAGAGCCAGGATTGTCCTTACCTTCCCCGAGCACGCGGGCCACACACACACCCTCTGAAAAGGCCCATTAATGAATTGATGGATTTTAAAAAGGGAAAAGCTAAGGACATTCTCTTTGGGTGTCGGGACTATAGAAAAAGAGGTGATTTTGTGTTGGAGCTCTTGTAAGGTTAAGTCTGGAGTATAAACTGGTGTGGGGAGGCTATGGGAAACAGTCATTTTCCTGAAAGGGCCCCAGACAGGTACATAAAGAACCCCACTGGGGTTTTCAGGCGCTAAAACAAACAGGAACGCCATCGCACCCCCTGCACGTCCACCAATTTAGCGCCGAGCTGGAGTCGCCCCGGACCCAAAAACTGGCCAGGAATGCGGGGGGAGGACAATGGGGACTTTTAAATGCCACACGCGTTCTCTCAAAAACAATGAGATTACAATTTGTATAACACAGCAACCTCCAAATTCAGACATTTAACCCTCTTTTACGACAAAGAATGCCAGGAATTTCTGAGCAATTGGGGCGATTCTTTGATGGCTTTTTTCTCGTTTGTCCGTGAGCAGGGGCCTGGCGAAAAGTTGGGGGGCTTTCTGAAGCGCCACTTGTGTGGGACCCACTTTGTGTGGATCTGCACGGGCCTTTATTCCAGAAAGATGAGAAGACAAAGGAAAATGGCGCATAAAAGGAGGGAAAAGAAACGTTTTAAATGAAGAATCAATGCAACAATGGGAGAATGGCTCCTCGCTGTATGCTCCATAGAGGCCAGTGTCTGCCTGGGTTATTCTTCGCAAGGCCACAACATAAAGGGCTCGACCCAAACCAGCTGATGACTTCTCAGTTGGGAGGCTATACAATCAGAAACTCTAAACATTCTGTTCGGGTCATGGTTAATGACTGTGTCTCTTTCGGCAAAGGATGTTTTGCAAATAGAGGAGCAGGGGAATACCGGGTCTGAGAATGCCGATAATGAACCGCTGTACCCGCAAAAAATAAATAAATAAAGACACGGAGGCTAAAATATTCCAAACCGCGCTTTGATGTTTCGGTTCAGATCCACCTATATAACGGGCCAAACGTGATAAATCGCGTTAGTAATCTTCCTATTTGCCGTAATGGATACATTCGACAGTGTTTTGACGCCGTGTTGTTCTTACCGTGGTTTTTCAGAGAGATTCTAATCTCCCGATTTCGGCACTTTTCTCTCTTTATTACAGTTGCTTCTCGCGCGCACCTGATCCCGGTGAAAGGAGGGGCCGCTGACAGACAGCTCCGCCCCGCATCCCCCGCCATCAGCGCCCCAGCAGCTGATCAGCTGAACGCCGCGATGTGCGGGCGTGAGCGGTCTCCGTTTGCCCGCGGCTCTTCCGTTTCTATTCTTATAGTTAACATCCAGAGTTCAAAAGCTGCCGATAAAAAACCTTTTGTTGACGCGTTAGAAAAAAATGTCAGGGCCACTTGACTCTAACCTCAGCACGGTTCTCTAAGCACCCAGATATACAAAGGCACGAAGATGGTTTCCTTCTTCACCATGAGTGGGCAACTGCCATGAGCGTTAAAGCAGTTAGATAAGCACACTCACCTAGCCTTTTATTACCAGAACAAGACTGTTAAAAAAGATCAATAAACAGAAATTTCCAAGCCATAACAGGGGCTGTTCTCTAAAGATGTCACTATGCAACCATAACTTAATATACTCATATATACATATTTGGAAATGAATCTCAGGGAACTTATTCAGTAGGATAGATCAAGCAGATACCAACCAAAAGTCTGCTATAGTGCTCATAGTAATGCCTCAAGCATGTCCTTAAGCTTCTGTTTCTCATAGAGCTGTACTGCGTGCTTATTAAGTGTAGATTCAACCTGTAAGGACTGGAAATGTTAAAAATAAATAAGGCCAGACAAGAACAGATATAGAATAGTCTTTTTCTTATTTTCTTTTAAAATACTAATCATATAAAGCAATGTAAAATGTTTAGTTTAATTAACATATGAGGCTTATTAGAAGTATGAACAAACAGATGTGAGGCAGATTCAATGGTTAAGTTATAAGACACCGAACCTGTCTATAATTAATTGGTTTGTACACAAATAACACTGGCTCCCACACCCGCCATTGTGGCTCAAACCTGTGAGCGTTAAAGCGGTGAGCACGTCCACACAAGAGACACAACAGCAAGCAGAAAACTACGAGAACTGAGAGATGCTATCTCAGACTGGACTGTGTGTGACCGAGGACTGCACACGACTTACACCTCCACTCCAGGGCAATCTAAGCATATAAAATATTAATTATAATATTAAATGCCTTAGTACTGAATGCACATCAAATCTTTTATGCTTATTAACATAGTTGCGTCAGTTTATGTGATAAACTCCACATAGCTTATTAGAGTGCTGAAACCTCTAACAGTGTACAGAAAGGTTTAGCCATGAGCCACCACTGTCACTAATTACTACAGCAAAACTTGTGGTTCACCATATGAGGACAATAGAGACACACAGCGAAGGCTGCTGCTCTGTTGTTCAGGTGTACGTGTTACAGTGGAGCACGTTCCTGATGCTGCTGGTCCGGGGGGGGGGGGGGGGCAGCACAGATGGGGAATCGGGGAGATGTGTAAACAGGAGCAGAGACGGTGAAGCCCTCATACGCAGACAGACACAGCCCACATCTGCACGTTTCAGACAGCCCTGAGTTAAAGTGTCTGCGGGGTGGCCAGCTTTGTGTCTCTCACAAAGCGCTGATTACAAGACAAGAACAAACAAGGGGCAGACTCAGCCGACCCCTACAGCCCTACAGTACTGCAGTACCGCCGGGACCTGAGTCTGCACTGCATGAGTGAGACCAGCACACATTCACTGAGCTTCTGCATGAGTGAGACCAGCACACATTCACTGAGCTTCTGCATGAGTGAGACCAGCACACATTCACTGAGCTTCTGCACTGCATGAGTGAGACCAGCACACATTCACTGAGCTTCTGCATGAGTGAGACCAGCACACATTCACTGAGCTTCTGCATGAGTGAGACCAGCACACATTCACTGAGCTTGTCTGCTGGAGCTGTGACCACACACGATTCAGACTAGAACCGCATGAGCGAACCAGCCACACATTCACTGAGCTTCTGCATGAGTGAGACCAGCACACATTCACTGAGCTTCTGCATGAGTGAGACCAGCACACACTCACTGAGCTTCTGCATGGGTGAGACCAGCACACATTCACTGAGCTTCTGCATGAGTGAGACCAGCACACACTCACTGAGCTTCTGTTTGAGTGAGACCAGCACACATTTACTGAGCTTCACTGCATGAGTGAGACCAGCACACATTCAGTGAGCTTCTGTATGGGTGAGACCAGTACACATTCACTGAGCTTCTGCATGGGTGAGACCAGCACACATTCACTGAGCTTCTGCATGAGTGAGACCAGCACACACTCACTGAGCTTCTGTATGAGTGAGACCAGCACACATTCACTGAGCATCACTGCATGAGTGAGACCAGCACGCATTCACTGAGCTTCTGCATGAGTGAGACCAGCACACATTCACTGAGCTTCTGCATGGGTGAGACCAGCACACATTCACTGAGCTTCTGCATGAGTGAGACCAGCACACATTCACTGAGCTTCTGCATGAGTGAGACCAGCACACATTCACTGAGCTTCTGCACTGCATGAGTGAGACCAGCACACATTCACTGAGCCTCTGCATGAGTGAACCAGCACACATTCACTGAGCTTCTGCACTGCATGAGTGAGACCAGCACACATTCACTGAGCTTCTGCATGAGTGAAACCAGCACACATTCACTGAGCTTCTGCACTGCATGAGTGAGACCAGCACACATTCACTGAGCTTCTGCATGGGTGAGACCAGCACACATTCACTGAGCTTCTGCACTGCATGAGTGAGACCAGCACACAATACATACTGAATAAAATAGTTGTTTTCATTTTCTATAAAATCTATGGGTATCCTGGGTAGAACAAAAATTACAGCATTCTAATTTTGACAACACACACAATGAATGACATGACCTCAATGTTTACTAATGTGTCACAACAACAGAAAAATGCAAATTGAGGCATGTTTGCATTGTGACCGCTGTTTCTTTACACATTAATTAGTCCAGAATTTGTGAGGGTCATTGTAGAGCTCCGCACAGGGAAGCAGAGCCCAGCCTCGCGGCGGAGCCTGGAGCCCCATTTCACTGTAAGCACGTCTGCCAGCGGGGCCCCTTTGGAGCCGGGGCCATCCCCCTGCCACTCAGGGGCCACGCTTCAGGGATCAAACCCAATCCCATCTGTTCATTACCCCGGCCCCTGCTCCAAAACTACATTCGATTTTCTGTTTTCTGGCACAGAAAGTATGAGTCTGAGGGAATGGGGGGGGGGCGTAGGGGGGAGGGGGCGTGGGGGGTGGGGGGGTGGACACATTTCTCAGAGACCCTCCCCCTCGAAATCTCAGACTTCTCGAATTTCCTTGTCATTTTGTGCCGGAAAACCCTTTTATATATTTTTTTCCACACAAATGCGTAAAAGGTTTAATTTGGTAGCCAAAGCAGGGGAATTA
>NC_057950.1:28642321-28772321 GCF_018555375.3 Anguilla rostrata | reverse complement strand
ACTAACAGGATCTACCACCACGACCGTAACCCAGCACAACCTGCTACACTAACAGGATCTACCACCGCGACCGTAACCCAGCACAACCTGCTACACTAACAGGATCTACCACCGCGACCGTAACCCAGCACAACCGGCTGCGATCGTAACCCAGCACAACCTGCTATGCTAACGGGCTCTGCCACCACGACCGTAATCCAGCACAACCTGCTACACTAACAGGGTCTACCACCGCGACCGTAACCCAGCACAACCTGCCGCGTCCGTAACCCAGCACAACCTGCTACACTAACAGGGTCTACCACCGCGACTGTAACCCAGCACAACCTGCCGCGACCACAACCCAGCACAACCTGTCCCGACCGTAACCCAGCACAACCTGCCGCGATCGTAACCCAGCACAACCTGCCGCGTCCATAACCCAGCACAACCTGCCGCGATCGTAACCCAGCACAACCTGCCGCGACCGTAACCCAGCACAACCTGCCGCGATCGTAACCCAGCACAACCTTCCGTGATCGTAACCCAGCACAACCTGCCGCGATCGTAACCCAGCACAACCTGCCGCGACCGTAACACAGCACAACCTGCCGCGATCGTAACCCAGCACAACCTTCCGTGATCGTAACCCAGCACAACCTGCCGCGATCGTAACCCAGCACAACCTTCCGTGATCGTAACTCAGCACAACCTGCCGCGACCGTAACCCAGCACAACCTGCCGTGATCGTAACCCAGCACAACCTGCTACGCTAACAGGCTCAGCCACCATGACCGTAACAACACCATGCGCAAATACACACCGCGCCATTTGTAGAAATACAGACCACGCAATTGCAATATGCTGATTCATTCATTACCCTGTCCTCCATCAGCCACAGTGGTGACAAAAAAATGAGCAGGTGTGAAAGAAAGGAAATGCCAGAGCATCGGTGCTGTGAATGCGCTTCATTAACACGACAGTGCTTTAGTTAACCGTGCGGGATAATCACCCACTCATCGTCTCCCAGTGAAATCTAAAAAAACACAGGGAGTATTTCTGCTTTCAGAAGTTTATTAAATATACCAGCTTTCAGAATCACAACAGGGAAGTGCATGGTTTAATGAAGTTCAAGTTCAACCCTGACACAACATCACTAATTACAGATCCTACTACCTGTATTTGAACAAAAACAGAAAAATGATAAAGTTTGAAATGTTCACAGGTCTGATTCATCTGCATCGCAAATTTTCAGAAACCTAGATCAACAAACTTACTTACTTAACTTACTTGTATCTGAGCTTATTTTCATGAGAAACTGGACACAGTTCAAATATATAAGGGCTGTTGTATATATTTGTTTTTCATTTTAACTTAAAAAAAAACATGATACAATATATCTACAGTTCCGCGCACTCAGTCTGTTGCACTTTATATTCAACGTTTTAAAAATCCTGAGAAAACCCCTTTACCCGGAATATTCTGCTTGCTGCGCTGCTAGCCCCTGCGCTGCTAAACACAAACTTCATACTGCGCAGATTTGCATCAGAACCATCGACGTAACCATGAGCAATCTGCGCAAACATGACAGCGCTGCCATCCAACACGAACAATCTGCGCAAACATGACAGCGTAGCCATCCAACACGAACAATCTGCGCAAACATGACAGCGCTGCCATCCAACATGAACAATCTGCGCAAACATGACAGTGCTGCCATCCAACACGAACAATCTGCGCAAACATGACAGCGTTGCCATCCAACATGAACAATCTGCGCAAACATGACAGCGTTGCCATCCAACACGAACAATCTGCGCAAACATGACAGCGTTGCCATCCAACACGAACAATCTGCGCAAACATGACAGCGTTGCCATCCAACACGAACAATCTGCGCAAACATGACAGCGTTGCCATCCAACACGAACAATCTGCGCAAACATGACAGCGTTGCCATCCAACACGAACAATCTGCGCAAACATGACAGCGCTGCCATCCAACACGAACAATCTGCGCAAACATGACAGTGCTGCCATCCAACACGAACAATCTGCGCAAACATGACAGCGTTGCCATCCAACACGAACAATCTGCGCAAACATGACGGCGTTGCCATCCAACATTCATTTTAACAGTCATAAAAACAACTGTACAAATATTCTGGCAGTCAAAGCCACTGTATCCAGCATCCACACTGATATATCTATAATCTCAAAAATAAATAAATAAATTAATAAATATTGCTAGACAAAAGACATTTTCTTAATTTTTGTTAGGGAACTTAATTAGGTTCATTATGATCATTTTATAATCATTTTATTACATAGAACTACAGCTATTCATCAATAAAAACATATCCCAAGGATGAAGCAGTTTTGAGGACACTTTCATTCTCAAAGCCCTTCCTCCATTCGCGCTTTCTCACTCATTTATTCTGGCCAATCAGAATTCAAATCCGAATCACAGATGGAATGTGTGACCTATGGGGTGCTGGGCCACGGTTTGACTGAGGAAACAGACGTCGAGCAAAAGGCCCGCCACACGGCATCTCCGCTAGCGCTGTTATTTTAGGAAAGTCTCAGCGAGCGTGAACATCAGCTACAGAGAGACACCGGCTCAAAAAGCCATCGACAGAGAAACTGAGCACCCCTCTGCTTCTTCGAGAGCAACACTGCGCAGATGTGAAGCATAACAGCCTGTACACTTTACAATTAGACCAGTATCCTCCTCTTAATTTGTGCTATCAACACTCAATCAAGCTTATCTCTCTTATCTTGCTCTCCGGGATCCAGCCAGTATATCTCTGCTGTATGAAATAACCCACCCTGGACTAGAAGACTCGGGCAGAAGCTGTTCTGATATAGCAGAGGACAGTCGAAATAACATCAGAGGAACACCACTCATATTCTGACTGTTATTGTGACTCATTATCACGAGAGGGCAGAGATGTTATTTTTGCGGGTCCTCTTGCCCCATACTGACATCCCTAAGCTCACCCAATCCCCCAGACAGGGGCTTGTCGGACACTTGGTGGCGCTGTGGTCCTCCCTACTGGGAAGCCCCCAGTTTAAAAAATATTTGCATATATGTGGCTGTCTTATCAACTGCTGGATGCACGGATGCAAAACCTTGTGCATATCTTACAAGGACGCTCAGAAATAAGATCTGATAAATTCAGATCTTTAACTAAAACGTAATGGCCAAATAATTTTGGATCAATTGCCGATAACATTGAATCGCAAAAAAATTATTATTAGCCTTTGACACCTTTTTTTACATCCCTTTCTGAGTGGATCCAATCTGTCTTTTCATGCACTGGAATGAATACAGTTTTGTACACATAATCCTTGGACAGCCCTTGATCAAAATCTTAATTAGAAATCTGAAGATAAACCAATATAGCTGCTTCAGCTAATCCGCAGTCAACGGTTCACAAGCTAATTAATTTTCAGCTACAGGAAATGTCTGTCACGAACCTTTTTATATGTTCTTGCTAGATCAAACTTCATTTTTGTTTACTTGTTGAAGAAAACATGCAAATAAACATTCAACCACTTTAAAACAAGAACATACGACGAACACACAACCGTGTTCCTTCCTTCTCCATTCCTACGTGTGAGCGAAGGAATGGAGAGTTCCTGTTCAGCATGGCAGATAATACCTGTGAGTTTAATCTGTCAGTTTTCAGTCTGATAAATAAGTAATGTATAACGATGCAAGAAAACACAAGCTTTCAGTCTGCAGAACAGCATGTGCTAAACTGCATCTGATAAGTTCTGTCCCAGAGTGGAACTCCCTCTCCAGTATTACGAGCCTGTCATAGGACACATGCACGGCAGGAGGTGCCTACCCCCCCCCCCCCCCCAGGGCAGAAAATACAGAGAAAACAGAAGCAAATATGGACTGATTTTGGGTTGGGGGGGGGGGGGTAGGGCTCAATCCCACACATGTCAGTCCTCCATCCGAAGACTGAACCTTTCAGCCCAGAAGGGGGTTAATTTGTTTCGGGAGACCCCCGCCTTTGTGGGCCGGATGCATGCGAGTCTGTAAACCTGCTTTGATCGCAGCTCCTAAAATGCTTGGGCCGAATGGGGCCAAGAAGCGTTTATGCCATCCTGGAGCAGACCGTAACGAGACCTGCGTTAGCAACCCCCCCGCCCACCCCCACCCTCGCCCACCCCACTCTGAACTCTGAACAGTTCACAGACCTTTTGGCTGTCTGTTTGTGTCCTCACTGTCTGAGGTCAGCGGGGGACACTCCACACACAGCTCTCCTCTCAGGGGCAATTTAGGAAAAATAAATAAAACAAAAAAAAACAACAGAAAAACATAAGGACTGTTATAAAGGCGACAGTAGAACCAATTAACCCATATTTACATCCATGTGGCCTCGCTAACCATCGAACACCAGGTCACCTGACCTCTCTGTTGTAACATATGGCATGTGGTGAACCCTGAACCCTGAACCCCGAATCTCTTCACGAGCATGCATGCAAAAAGCTAAATGGCGAAGGGATGCTCCTTTCCCCGAACTTCCTGCTAATTTGATGTGTGTGCCTCACACACTACACACCCAGAAAAGCCCAATCACAACCTGAATATTAAAAACGCTTCAAAAACAACACTTGTGAACAACAAAACAACCATACTCATAAAATGTCAAATATAGGTACCAATAAACCTTACCCCCTATAAAATATGCCACAGATGGCATGCTGCCGGTAAAGAATAGTATTAGTACTGTAGCAGTAGGTGATAGTACATCTGCCAAAAAGTTCAAGCTAACATGAAACAAGACAAACTTCAGCCCGACGCAAAAATGGATCCAACTCATTGCAAAACCACGGCACAAATCAAACCCCATTTGGCTAGTTACACTGCAGTTAGCAAAAGGTCTACCCAGGGCAATTTATTAGCTTTGAGTTACCAAACCATTACATTACACCACCAACACAAAAACTTTGGTTATTTTCTCTGTGAGTATTTAATTCAGGGGATCATGAAATTTAAATATACAATATCAAATATAAAACACACAATATGTGTTCTTTCCTTTCTTTTTAATGAGTCCTCCAGTCAGAAACGCATCAGTCAGATAACAGATGAAGCGTAGTCAGGTTCTGCAGCTCCCCGCGGGGCCTGAAATCCCAGCATGCACCACTGCCTGCATGTACGCAGCCTTCAATCCAGCTCACATTCTTAAACTTTACAAAACTTTTTTTTTTCTTCCTTTCTTCCCATTGCTCCCCTCTAAAAAAAAAAAAAAAAAAGAATACTCCCCTCATCAAAATGCTTTTCGGGCCACTACAAAAGTTTCCATCTCAAGCGCAGCGCTGGTAGCACCTGTATGGGGCATGTGTCTAATGGCCTGCTCCAGCGAGGGGCTGTGCGGGCCGCAGTCATTTGGAAGACCCCCCGCCGGCAGAGCCAGGCTCCCGGGCCGGCCAATCAGCAGAGGGCCGCTCCGGCTAGCGTGTGGGAACACATTCAGGGCCTTATAGCTTCATTGTTACAGCCTTTCTCTTCCCTCGCTTTTTTCACTAACTGCATTCTTGACTCCTGAGACACAACCCGGAGAGTGAGCGAGAGAGAGGGAGAGAGAGGGAGAGAAGAGAGGGAGAGAATGAGAGAGAGAGAGAGGGAGGCAGAGAATGAGAGAGAGGAGAGAGGGAGGGGGGAGGGAATGAGAGAGAGGAGAGAGGAGAGAGAGAGGAGAGAATGAGAAAGAGAGAGGGAGGGAGGAGAATGAGAGAGGAGAGAGGGAGGGAGGGAATGAGAGAGAGAGGAGAGAGGGAGGATGAGAGAATGAGAGAGAGAGAGAGAGGGAGAGGAGAGAGAGGGAATGAGAGAGAGAGAGGGAGGCAGAGAATGAGAGAGAGAAGAGAGGGAGGGAGGGAGGGAATGAGAGAGACAGAGGAGAGAGAGGGAATGAGAGAGAGAGAGAGGGAGGCAGAGAATGAGAGAGGAGAGAGGGAGGGTGGGAGGAATGAGAGAGAGGGAGAGTGGGAGGGAATGAGAGAGACAGAGAGAGAGGGAGGGAATGAGAGAGAGGAGAGAGAGAGGGAGGGAATGAGAGAGTCAGAGAGAGAGAGGGAGGGAATGAGAGAGAGGAGAGAGAGGGAATGAGAGAGTCAGAGAGCGAGAGAGGGAGGGAATGAAGGAGAGAGAGGGAGTGAGAGAGTCAGAGAGAGAGGAGGGAATGAGAGAGAGGAGAGAGAGGGAATGAGAGAGTCAGAGAGCGAGAGAGGGAGGGAATGAGAGAGAGGAGAGAGAGGGAATGAGAGAGTCAGAGAGAGAGAGAGAGAGAGCATGAGAGATGTGAATTTCAGTTTTGCGGTTGAGTGGGATGAAGAAATGGGGCCAGATTGGGTTTTGGGGGGGGGTTCCCTGTACTCTCGCACAGAGGTCAGAGGTGACGCTCCTGCCGTTGTGAGAAAGTGGCAGTTCGGGGCGGTTTATCCAACAATCGCTTCTCTTTGGAGACGCTCAAAGGCTTGGCCCTGCAACAACTTTGTAGTTGTGCTTGACGAGTTCAAGACAAAACAAAAGCTGAAATATGGTCCCCCTTTCTCCGCTCTCCTTGGGGCTGCTTCTCCCTCCACTGGCTTGCAGCCCCCATCCTTTGGAGTGGTCAGTGGACCCCCCCCGCTCCCCAGGCCTTTGTGTGATGGGCCCTTTGACGCGGAGTTCGGGCCCTCCACCCCCCCCCCCCCAGCCCACAGATTCAGGTGGAGTCCCACTATGGGCATTTTTTTGCCTTTGGTAGCACATCATTGTCAGAGATAAGCTGGCTATTTCCACACAGACAGGTAGAGAGCCTGCAGTGCTAAACTTCATCCCATATGCAGTCAGAACAGTTAGCCATGCAAGCCCTGCTTACACAGAGAGGAATTACAATACACAGGTGCATCAGCATTTCAAATTTTAACTGCTTCATTCTCCAATAACCTGATTAGGTGTTGCAGATTACACCCAGCATTATTATGTCCAGTCTTCTTTATGAAAGCTTACCCTGAAATTTAGTTGCTTCCACATGTGTAGTAACATCTAGTAGTAATATATCTATACATCGGAACACTTCATAATACATTGACAATTATACTACTACTTTTAGATATAGTAACATATTACACTTCTGTGAAATATGTTTATCATTATATTTTCCACATATTTGTAATATATTGCTATACTCTCCATTTCCATAAGGGTCTGTGGGGAGCTTGCAGAATTGGACTGTCCTGTTCATTTCCTGTACTCATACAATTGCTCAGAACGAGCCAGCAAGCAGCCAATGGGGATCACCATGACTCAAATGGAACACATGCACAACAGGACATAGCCAATATCAAGTATTATGTCATAGGATGGACATCAAACAAAATTACACATATGCGCTCTAAATGTGGTTGATGGCACTTCAGGGTAATCAATTGTAATTTTAAAGGTAAAACAAAAATGGCAGTACCAGATTTATTTCCTTCCCCCATGAAAAAGGAAGTAAACTCAAGTCTGAAGAGATTTAAGTGATGATAATTCATAGACATTAAAAAGGAAATAAGAAAGAACAGTGACAGTTTTGGATTTAACGACCTCATTAACTAAACCGTCTGATAATTATAGATATAGATATTGTAGATATAGACGTAGTGTGTGTGTGTGTGTGTGTGTGTGAGAGTGAGTGTGTATGTGTGTGAGAGAGAGAGTATGTGTATATGTGTGTGACAGAGTGCGTGTGTGTGTGAGAAACTGTGTGTGTGTGTGAGAGAAAGAGAGAGACAGAGAGAGTGTGAGTGTGTATGTCTGTGTGCATGTGTGAGAGAGCGACAGAGTGTGTGTGTGTGCCAGAAAGAGAGAAAGAGTGTGTGTATGTGTTTGTGTGTGAGAAAGTGTTTGTGTGAGTGTGGGGGGGGAGTGGGGGGCACTTTTTGCTAGCTGATAATGATGAATAGGACTCAAACAGGAGAGAAGCTGAGTTTAGACAGGAGGATGCTGGCCCTTATATTTTGGGTTGAGATGGAATAGCTAGGGGGCAGTCTTGCTGCACATGTAAGTTTTTGGTGTTTCAGGGTCCACATCGGTTGCGAACGTGTGCGTAAATGTATGCTGATTTAGCTGAAACACATTAAAATCCTAACCACGGTTCCGAAACATACATCTTATTTCATAATTTAAAATGTCTGAAATAATGAATGTAACACAACAGTGTTTGCACTGCCATTTTATAGATTCCTTAATGCCTGTTGTGATGCTGCTTGTATTCCAAAGCTGGGGGTATAAAATTCCGCATCACTGCAACTAAAATATTACTCTATATTTACAGAGAAAGCTGAAACCAACTCAAGCACATATGACAAAAAATAATGAATAATCCTAGACAGGTGGCTGCATGGATTCGCATGGGTGCCACTTTAACAATTTAACAAAAGTGAGAAGAGAGCAGAATTTCTTTCAGCAACTTTTAAAAACAAAACATGTTCTTCTGTATTTTTTATTCAGTCATTCAGTTTACCACAGTAATGCATACCATTCACCTTCATTTACAGAAACCAGGGCGGAGAGTAAATATATCACTGAATTTATTTCCTGACACAATTAGCTGTGTACTCGGGAAACCATAAACTAGAATATGTGACTTTTTTATACAATTGTTTTTTTAATACGGGAAATAATGTAATGAAACCAAAATATGCATTGAACTTTCTCTAAAAAATAAGTTATAATTACATTACAAGCAGAACACAGAAAACATTGAGTAAGGTCTTCACTGTATGATCAGGAATCTTTTGGATACATATTGATATGCATATTGAAGGCCACTACAAAATTCAATTAATTCTGCACTTCACAATCTATTTACTGGTCATTTTACAGTACAGAGTTCAGTACATAGAATTCATGTCTGTTTAAGAAGAAGGACTATCCATTACATAAGCTATTTTTTCCTAATTCACTGGACAGGTTTATAGTACGTTTATGAGAGACGTCTCAAAAATAGTTTCACTCAGACACAGTAGTTGAAGTACAAGAGAGGAAAATATGCAGGACAGTTTAATATTCAGGAAAAAACTTTTCCAGGAAAAATTACTTTTCACTTCACTATTATCTCCAGTGAGACCACTTTCAATTTCTATTCAAACCATGTACCTTTCATATTGTAGTTTGAATAAAATCATTTCAAAGAGGTTAGCAAAAAAAAAAAACATGGTCCAGAGCAATTATTACTTTTAATAATCGCAGAAATCAAAACAGTGGTTTGGGTATACAGAGTTAAAGAACCACAACAGCGGTGGTGAGGTTTGGGTATCCAGAGTTAAAGAACCACAACAGCGGTGGTGAGGTTTGGGTATCCAGAGTTAAAGAACCACAACAGCGGTGGCGAGAAACAGGATTGTGCGAGTTCTGTTTACTCCTGGAACGAAACGACGTGTGATTCCTGAACCTCTCCGATGCACACAGCAGCGGAACAAAACCGCCCCAGAGATAATGGCGGACGAAAGTATGTAAATTAGGCCCCATTAGCAGCAATCAGGAGCCCCGAGAGCTCAGGGCCCAGGGCTCGGGGGTGACGGACAGGCTGGCCGAGGCCCGCCCCCGCACACAAAGGCCCCGCTCAGGGAAGGGGCGGGCCCGCGGGGAACAGACCCCCAATCAGAAACAATCTGGGTCACTCGCGGCGTTCTGCATGGCCACTGGCCCTTTGATACGGGCTGGGGAATGGGAAGTGGGGAGAAGCCCCGTCTGTCCTAAAGGGGGGTGTGTCTGTGTGTCTGTCCTAAAGGTGGGTGTGTCTGTCCTTAAGGGGAGTGTGTCTGTGTGTCTGTCCTAAAGGTGGGTGTGTCTGTGTGTCTGTCCTAAAGGGGGGGGGTGTCTGTGTGTCTGTCCTAAAGGGGGGGGTGTCTGTGTGTCTGTCCTAAAGGGGGGTGTGGCTGTCCTAAAGGGGGTGTGTCGTGTGTCTGTCCTAAAGGTGGGTGTGTCTGTCCTTAAGGGAGTGTGTCTGTGTGTCTGTCCTAAAGGGGGGTGTGTCTGTGTGTCTGTCCTAAAGGGGAGTGTGTCTGTGTGTCTGTCCTAAAGGGGGGTGTGTCTGTGTGTCTGTCCTAAAGGGGAGTGTGTCTGTCCTTAAGGGGAGTGTGTCTGTGTGTCTGTCCTAAAGGGGAGTGTGTCTGTGTGTCTGTCCTAAAGGGGGGTGTGTCTGTGTGTCTGTCCTAAAGGGGGGGGTGTCTGTGTGTCTGTCCTAAAGGGGGGTGTGGCTGTCCTAAAGGGGGGTGTGTCTGTCCTAAAGGGGGTGTGGCTGTCCTAAAGGGGAGTGTGTCTGTGTGTCTGTCCTAAAGGGGGATGTGGCTGTCCTAAAGGGGAGTGTGTCTGTGTGTCTGTCCTAAAGGGGAGTGTGTCTGTGTGTCTGTCCTAAAGGGGGGTGTGTCTGTGTGTCTGTCCTAAAGGGGAGTGTGTCTGTCCTAAAGGGGAGTGTGTCTGTCCTAGAGGGGGGTGTGTCTGTCCTAAAGGGGAGTGCAGGTGGGAAGCAGCGGACCGTGTGACCCAAACACTCCAACCTGAAAGGCAACCAGAGGAAAGAGAGAGGTGTGTGAAAGTGAAGGGTCTGGGCACAGTGCTGAGGCCTATCACCTGCGCTGCGGATCTGCAGGGGCAGGGAATGGGCTCAGGCCTAGCAGCACAGGCACACGATACCCCAGTAATACAGGCCTGAGATGGAGCTCGCTAGAAAAACAGCCAGGCCCAGATTTACTTTCGCCCACTCATTTTTTTCCTCTGTGCTTCCAATGCTGGGCGAGACTGGTGCCAGGGCAATAAATCCCCAACACCTGAGCGCCTCAACGCAGACGTTACTATAGGCTAACCAGATGTTCAGCTCCCTGTTCTGAACACTGGAAGTGCAGTCTCTCTTCCACTGATTCTGAAACATTCCGACGCGACACATCCGTCTACTGAAAACCACAACATGGTTTCAGAGGGAGTTTGGAGCCGCCGCAAACCACCAGGCTCCTGTTACTAACCAGGGCACTCTGTTACTAACCAGTGCACTCTGTTACTACCCAGTGCACTCTGTTACTAACCAGGGCACTCTGTTACTAACCAGTGCACTCTGTTACTACCCAGGGCACTCTGTTGCTAACCAAGGAACTCCATTACTAACCAGGGCACTCTGTTACTAACCAGGGCACCCTGTTACTAACCAGGGCACTCTGTTACTAACCAGGGCACTCTGTTACTAACCAGGGCACTCTGTTACTAACCAGAGCGCTCTGTTACTAACCAGGGCCCTCTGTTACTAACCAGGGCCCCCTGTTACTAACCAGGGAACTCTGTTACTAACCAGGGCCCTCTGTTACTAACCAGGGCACACTGTTACTAACCAGGGAGCTCTGTTACTAACCAGGGAACTCTGTTACTAACCAGGGCACTCTGTTACTAACCAGGGAACTCTGTTACTAACCAGGGCACTCTGTTACTAACCAGGGCCCTCTGTTACTAACCAGGGAGCTCTGTTACTAACCAGGGCACTCTGTTACTAACCAGGGAGCTCTGTTATTAACCAGGGCACTCTGTTACTAACCAGGGAACTCTGTTACTAACCAGGGCCCTCTGTTACTAACCAGGGCCCTCTGTTACTAACCAGGGCCCCCTGTTACTAACCAGGGCACTCTGTTACTAACCAGGCTCCTGTTACTAACCAGGTCACACTGTTACTAATCAGGGAGCTCTGTTACTAACCAGGAAGCTCCTGTTACTAACCAGGGCTCCTGTTACTAACCAGGGAGCTCTGTTACTAACCAGGGCACTCTGTTACTAACCAGGGAGCTCTGTTACTAACCAGGGCACTCTGTTACTAACCAGGGTGCTCTGTTACTCACCAGGGCCCTCTGTTACTAACCAGGGCCCCCTGTTACTAACCAGGGCACTCTGTTACTAACCAGGCTCCTGTTACTAACCAGGTCACACTGTTACTAATCAGGGAGCTCTGTTACTAACCAGGATGCTCCTGTTACTAACCAGGGCTCCTGTTACTAACCAGGGAGCTCTGTTACTAACCAGGGCACTCTGTTACTAACCAGGGTGCTCTGTTACTAACCAGGGCACTCTGTTACTAACCAGGGTGCTCTGTTACTCACCAGGGCACACTGTTACTAACCAGTGCACTCAGTTACTAACCAGGCTCCTGTTACTAACCAGGGCCCTCTGTTACTAACCAGGGCTCCTGTTACTAACCAGGGCTCCTGTTACTAACCAGGGCCCTCTGTTACTAAACAGGGTGCTCCTGTTACTAACCAGGGCCCCCTGTTACTAACCAGGGCACTCTGTTACTAACCAGGGCCCTCTGTTACTAACCAGGGCACTCTGTTACTAACCAGGGCACTCTGTTACTAACCAGGGCACACTGTTACTAACCAGGGCACACTGTTACTAACCAGGGCACCCTGTTACTAACCAGGATGCTCCTGTCCTCCAGAAAAACAAGGGGGAAGGAAGGCTGCAGGAGTGGACCAACTGGTTGGCCTACAGTAGCTTCTGTGGTGTTAAGAAGCGACTGAATGTGGGTGTTTGGTCTATAGCAGAGTTTGTGGGATGAAGCAGTGTCTGAACGCGAGCATTCTCCCTGAATGTGAGCATCTCCCTGAACGCGGGCATTCTCCCTGAACCCGTGTGTCTCCCTGAACACGGGTGTTTTCCCTGAAAGCGAGCATTCTCCCTGAACACCAGTGTCTCCCTGAACACGAGCGTCTCCCTGAACACGAGCATTCTCTCTGAACACGAGCGTCTCCCTGAACACGAGCATTCTCCCTGAACACGAGCATTCTCTCTGAACCCGTGCGTCTCCCTGAACGTGGGTGTTTTCCCTAAACGCGGGTGTTTTCCCTGAACGCGGGTGTTTTCCCTAAATGCGAGTGTTTTCCTGCTCTGGGACCACTGGCTGCAGCTGTGTGTCTCTCAGTCCGCTCTTCTTTAGATACCTCAAGCGTGAAGCTGGAACAAATACATTTGCAACACAAGGGGCTCCCTTTCTCCTACCCACAGCTTCTCCAAATTAAAACATGCATTGTGTAATCACCCCCCACCCCACCCCACCCCACCCTCCTTACCCCCCCGCCCCATGGACTGACCTTCTCGTTTTCCTCTGGGACCCAACGGCAAAGCGTTCAGCGTGCGTATTACTTCTGCCCTCAACACGCACACCTAAAACCTGATACGTGTGACCCCCCACCCCTACACAATTGTTCTATTGGGGGGGGGGGGGCTCTAATTTTTCCACACTGCACCTTAATGAAAAAACTCAGGTTCCAGCTTTCCTTTATTGATTTATGACAAAGACAATGTTTCAGGAAGTGTGTTTCTGACAGATGGCGAAGTGAAAGCTATGGTATATTATCTGAAAATCCCTGAAACGGAGCTACTGAAAGCTTTCAACGTGAAAACTGGTATCTGGATCAATCGAAGCAAAAAGTTGACTAGGAACCAACCAATACGCTCATCATATTAAAAGCTTCACACATAAAATGACATATTTATTTACAAACTGAAATATCATCAGAGCAGTCATATGTTCTTTTCAAAAACACAGGCTTACTACTCGAGGAACCACATACAAGTGCTACACATGCAGTATGACCTAAAAGCTTTTAAGCAACAGCAGTTAGAACAATTCTCACTGTTGACTTTGACCCATATCATCTTTTAAATTAATTATCATACATATGAGAAATGAAGCTGAAGAATTGTGGAGCATTTTTGTCAAGGTCTGTAACAGCTATAGCAGATAATTTCAGTTTTTTACAGAAAATTACGGGAAAAAATTCTGCCAGCGAATTCACCCACATTTAAAGCAGTTTTACCAGTCACGCCAGTGAGGTCGCAGGTTATTACATGTTTAACACCTTGGTTGTAGAACACAAATGTAAATGTTGTCCCGCAGAGGGTGTTTGGAATTCAGGAGAGCGGGAACCGCACCACAAACCTGACACAGCAATGAATAAACGCTGCCAAAAAATGGGGAAACCCTGTTTGGGATTGTTATTTAAACAGCCCAAGACGGACAGAGGCAAAAGCATGATGCCGAATGCTACTCCCTTCCTCCTTCCATCTGGCCGCTGCGCCCGAGCGGTGATTTGTATAAATGCGATGGGTTTATAGGTTAGTTGACACCTTCATCCCTGGGAATTTTAATTAACTTCTCCCGTCGTCAATATGTTAAAAGGAGCCGTTCCATTATCTCGAGTCAGCAGTCTGCTTCACGACCTGCTATTTCAGCCATCAAATTGGGAGAATTAATGACGTGGATAATCGTCTCTTATTCTGAAATTTAAATTCTTGGCTGAGGAGACAGGGGCACCGGGGCTTAATAAATCGGCTGGGAGGCCCCCGAGCCGGGTCTGGTCAGGCAGCGGTAACTGATTGTCCCGCTCCGGCAAGACGGCAGCACGACTGACAAGACCGGGCAAGACGGCCTTTGACGTTTGGGTCTAGTTTGTTTACATTTACACCGCGGCTTTAAAGCGAAGGGAACAAAAGTAGCTGTCTCGAGTAGGCTACTGAAGGAGGCAGAGCACGGGCTTGCCGGGCTGCCTTACGCGCCTGTGCGCCATTAAATGTGTGGGTGTGTACACGGGCGAGCAATCAAAGCGGCTACAAACGTAACCCCGCTTCGCCATGATATCCGGCCACTATTTTTTTCCCTTTCTCTTTTATGAGGCCATTTCGTTAGGCAAAAATGCATCGGCCATATGCATGCTTCAGCTACACGGAGCTACTAGTCTGGACTGAAGAACCCGCTTGTCAGAGGAAACCTTGCTGCGCAAATATCGGTGAGCTAAGAACTCAAACGGGCTAGCGCAAATCCACTTATTTTAGCGGGTGTTGTCTGTGTTCACAACAGCATACAAGGAGTATTCTGTTTGAGGGTTCCCATGGGGGTTTAGGGTGTTCGGAGGCCACCGGCGAAATCTAAAGGAAAACACCGCGTGACCCAAATTCATGGTCACTGGAGAATTTCAAGCGTTTTCTTTTTCTTCCGAATCACGAAAAGGTTAAAGCCGTGTGGGCGATGCAATAAATCAGGAGTAATCCGCACGCTTTTATTCCGCGAGGGCACAGAAATCTGCTTCCTAAGCATTTAGGGCACGGATCACATTCTCTGCCATCTGCATTTCAGAGGTGTCGACTGACTTCAAAGCAAACCGCGGCAATAAATTGAAGACTCTTTAGAGAAGGCCTGGCCACCTGCGCCGATGTTCGCTGTCCTTTGCTATTTCCTCTACGTTCAGTTTCTTACGAATCTGACACTGAATTTATTTGGAGTTAAACTTTAAAACCAAAGAATAATCTATGCATACAGAGAACGTTTTATATTTTTCAAACTTCTGAGCAGAAAACAAACAGAGCACTGACTGAATAATTACCTCAGTAAATACTTAGAGGAATATGACGTTGTTACCTTTGTGATGGACTTATGGCTACAGACCAAACCCTGTCAAACGTCTGGATTGTGTGCAAGCATTCGCCAAGTTGGCTTGGGGAAAGGCTCCACACCTGATGAGGAAAGACAGGGAGATGAAATGACTTCCTGACATACTTAAGGAATACATGGAACTGGTGCAGTCCATCACAGGTGCACCATTGGAAACGTATGAGCCACAACTGGAATTAAGTTACAAGTTAACAAATCATACTGCTTTCAAGCAAGTGTAAATTTTTACAAATGGCTTTGAAAGAAGCCCCTTAACGCTGGAAAGGAACATTGCAATAGCCCGATTAATTTTTGGAAACACAAAATAAGGCCCTTAAAAGTAAAGATAAAATGCATTATCCCTCAAGGGAAGTTTGTCTTGGACAAGGAATGCTGCTACATTATGTAAAATAACATAAAAACGCATGCCCTAACCTGCACATAACCTACACGACATCATACAGGATGCACATCATCACCCTCACAGAACCAAAGACCACAGGTATAAAAGGGTGAGGGTGTAACTGACACAGTGTGAAATTAGCATGCTGAACAATACCTTATTAGTAATGTCTGTAATGGCTGAATTAATGCTTTAAACACACTGTATCTGTATGCTTCCAGCCACTGACTAAATGTTTGTATTCAGTCATATGTGGGATATGACAATGTTAAAAAAAGCACTCACATGCATGGCTGTAATTATTAAAATGTAATTCATATCCAGCTGAAAATGTAACAGCTTAGAGCAAATAATACCCTCCATTAGGCAAACACTGTTCAAAATGACAGATGAGAAAAAGCAAGAATTACCTACAAAAACCATATTCAAATGACTTAAAATTGCAACGATGAATTTTAATCGGCTAAAATGTTTCATCATTCATTTTGCTATCCTGATTTACACTCACAGATAGGAATGCACAGAGCAATGTGGCGGTGTGATACTTTAGCTACTAGCTGAATGCCAGAGCGTGGCAGAGTCAGAGCATAGCAGAGCATGGCAGAGTGTGGCAGAGTTGGAGCATGGCAGTGCGTGGCAGAGTCAGCATAGCAGAGTCAGAGCATGGCAGAGTCAGAGCATAGCATAGTGTGGCAGAGTCAGAGCGTGGCAGAGCATGGCAGAGTCAGAGCGTGGCAGAGCATGGCAGAGTCCAAGCGTGGCAGAGTCAGTGCGTGGCAGAGCATGGCAGAGTCAGAGCATGGCAGAGTCAGTGCGTGGCAGAGCATGGCAGAGTCAGAGCATGGCAGAGTCAGTGCGTGGCAGAGCATGGCAGAGTCAGTGCATGGCAGAGTGTGGCAGAGTCAGAGCGTGGCAGAGTCAGAGCATGGCAGAGTCAGTGCGTGGCAGAGCATGGCAGAGTCAGAGCATGGCAGAGTGTGGCAGAGTCAGAGCGTGGCAGAGTGTGGCAGAGTCAGAGCGTGGCAGAGCATGGCAGATCCAGAGCGTGGCAGAGTCAGAGCGTGGCAGAGCGTGGCAGAGTCAGTGCATGGCAGAGTCAGAGCATGGCAGAGTGTGGCAGAGTCAGAGCATGGCAGAGTGTGGCAGAGTCAGAGCATGGCAGAGCCAGTGTGTGGCAGAGTCAGAGCGTGGCAGAGTGTGGCAGAGTCAGAGCGTGGCAGAGTGTGGCAGAGTCAGAGCGTGGCAGAACATGGCAGAGTCAGTGCATGGCAGAGTCAGAGCGTGGCAGAGTCAGAGCATGGCAGATCCAGCGCGTGGCAGAGTCAGAGCATGGCAGAGGCAGATCCGTTACGTCAGGATCTGAGCTGGTGCCATGCCCCCCCACCGGGAGCAATGCCGTCTGCTGTGACCAGTCTTTACTGAAGCTTGCTCTGTTTGATCAGCTCAGGGAGCGTGCTGATCAAATACCCTTCACACAGATTTACTTCGTTAAGTAGCATTTTACTCAGTGGAGCCCTAACGTGAATCATGGAAAAATACACCATTCTCTCTTTTTGCAAGCAAGTATATTTATATAATAATAGAGCATAAAAAGGAGTGTATTTGATGCTTGATGGCCGAGCTTGCTGAGAATTAATATTCGCACAAAGGTGTTGTGGAAAAACCGGGCCACATCTGTCCCGTGTCCTTTATTAACTGATGTCTACGGGGGTGGAGGGGGTGGAGCACAGGGCGGGAGGGGCCAGCTTGTGCAGGCAGGTGATTTGACAGGGTGGGAGACCCTATGCCTGACCCCTCATAGATACTGAATATATAATGACACATTGAAAATATACTGATAAAATCTTTCATAACAATGTTTTTTTTTCTTTTCTTTTTTAAACGGACATATGTGAAGCGTTCAAATATTAAGAATATATTTTATTTCAATATATTTACAGTAAATTCCAACCTGCAAGCAAGTGGGCAACACTGGACTCACCAAGGATAAGCTTGCCCAGGCCTGCCCACTGAGCCACCTGCTGACCTTTCCATGACCCACACAGATAAACCACAGACCTACCTTCAGCTGACAAGCACAAAGTGAAAAATGAATAATAAATCCAGTATTCAATTTTTTCTAAAAGTACTGCCGCAAAGAATACGTGAACATCAAAAAAAAAAAAAACTACGTTCAATGGCTGGTTTAATTATTGGATGGGCGGAACTGTTGTCTAAGGCGCTCAGATATGTCGGCGGAATACGTTTATACACGAGCGCACAAGCGGCTTCCTCCGTCTTACCCGAGCGGTTCTGTCCCTGGAGCCGCTGACGATGACCCCGCCTTTACTGTCCATGCAGTTCACTTCCTGCTTATGACCACAGCACTCCGTCCAGAAAGAATTCCTCCTGTGATGGATAATTATCTTACCATCCCTAAAGGGAAAGAAAGGAAAGAATGATTATCATAGCACCCTAACCGGAAAGGCACAATCTAAGCCATTCCACCTTAATATTGTTAACATTGCC
Source organism: Anguilla rostrata (assembly GCF_018555375.3). NCBI lineage: Eukaryota > Metazoa > Chordata > Actinopteri > Anguilliformes > Anguillidae > Anguilla > Anguilla rostrata. Next base: position 28,753,973 of record NC_057950.1, on the reverse strand, counting down.
AGAAAGCTGCCAGTTCCAATCCCAGGTGCAACACTACTGTTAGTTTCAATTCCTTCAGCAGTTAAAATACACAACAACAAGTATTCAATCAACATGTGTACTTAACTTTGACTTACAACTCAGTTTGGAGAGATAGTTTAAATAATTACAGAACTCACGAAACTGTAAATAAAAAGCGTCTGGCTTTTAATTTTTAGCCAAAGTTAAGGACAACGGTCAACTGAAACCCAGCTAATGTACCAAATGTGTAATGTACAGTAGGGAGTTATGTAAAACAGATAATACACAGTTGGAGGGGCATTACACAGGCACTACTCAGAATGCAGGATGGAAATGGTGCAAAAGCTCTGCTACACTATAGGACCAAAAGTACCTGGACACCGCTTGGTCTGGGGCAGTTTTTCATAGTTTGGCTTAGGCCCCTTAGTTCGACTGAAGGCAAATTTTAATGCTAGAGCATACTACAATCACATTCTAGGGCTATTCAGTGCTTCCCCAACAGTTTGAGGAAGGCCCGTTCCTTTATCGGCATGACGACGCCCCCGGGAACTGAACAAGGTCAATATAGAAATGGTATTGTTGAGATCAGTGTGGAAGAACTTGACTGGCCTGCACAGAGCCCTGACCTCAACCGCATCAAACACCTTTGGGATCAACTGGAAAGCTGACTGTGAGCCAGGCCCAATCGCCCAATCGGTGCACGACCTCACTAATGCTCTTGACTGAATGGAAGCAAATCCTAGCAGCAATTCTCCGACATCTAGCATAAAGCCTTCCCAGAAGAGTGGAGGTTGTTATAGCAGCGAAGGGTGGACCGACTCCATATTAATGCCAATAATTTTGGATGAGGTGTTGGATATCAGGTGTCCGCACACTTTTGATCATGTAGTGTACCATAAAACCATCCCAGTGTCCTTTGAGGGGTAACACACTTTGTTGATGAACTCCTGAGCAGTTTGCCAACCCAAGCAGAGACGCCGACAGCCCGGTTCGACTTTGTTTAGACATTGTTTGGGTTTCAATCGCTTGACAAAATCTTGGGATTAAGCAAAAAAAAAAAAAAAGCAAAAAATGTCCTCAAACGCATAGTTGATGGGGAACCTGGTCTGAAGAAAGGGAATTCTCACTTAAACCCAGCAGGGAAAGGCAGCTATTGAGAGATGTTACCCTCCGGCGCTGATGAGGTGGGTGTCCGTCAGGACGAATCTGCACACGTCCTGGCTGTGGCCGGTGCGGAGGAGCGCAGACCTGCGCCTGGGGCCCCCCCCGCCCCCCCGCAGGTAGTGCACCCCGATGTCAGCCGCCTGGGACAGATACAGCACGTCCCCGTCCAGCTGCATCCATGGCAACAAGCTGGGCGGGAACACAATCACACAATGGGAATTACTGGAGCCCTGGGTGTTCTGTCCTCTCGGTATGACTTCAATCTCCCCGCGATGACACACAGACTGGAACGACCGGAGGAACAATACAGCCATGGCTTCTGAAGTGAAAAAAGTAATGATCCAACCAAACGATAAAATAAAAATAAATTAATAAATCTAGTGCGATACTACGAAAACAGGCTCTTTTGACACAGTTAACATTTTTTTTAACATCAGGTATTTTCAGCCAACTGAAATCAAGCTACTGATTATTTAAAAAGGGGGAAATACCTTGTAGGTCATGGTACTTTTATCTTTTTCTTTTTTTGTTCAGATCAATTTCAAATGCAAATTATTTTGTGTGAGAAATCAACAAAAACTAACAAGAAGAAAAACACCCAGCTGAAATGACTCTGATGTTAAGAACTAAGACATTAGCTCAAATCCAAGTAGCCTATACATTTCCAAGTATAAACAAATTAGCAAATTAATTTCTAATTTGGACTTCACTGACATAGACTGTGGTTTTAAAAATCTCCCTCTCTCTCAGACCAAGCTATACATTTCTAAAATATGGTGAAATTGCTTCTTTGAAATATTGACTCGGCTTAGACTGTGCTGGTTTACTGAGTCGTGTTCGATCCAAAAGGGAAAGAAAAAACTCTCTCTCACTCTTCAATAGATACCTCTGGTTTTCCAGTTTTTCTTACTTCTAAAGTAACATTTTATTGTAGTCTCGCTGATTTAAAGCAATAGGCATTTTATTATGAAATAAATAGCCAGCAACAGTCTTTAGAGGCATATGCCCTCTGTGAGCACTAATGTGACTAATTTATACTGTGTGGCACAGTATGCGTTTCTCTCTTCCCTAGGGCGGAAAGCACGGTGGAGACTGGTGCTGAATGGCGTGTCATGTGATCTGTGACGAAACGATCGCTTCCTGAGCCTGCCTGCCCTGCAGAGCCTCTCCGGATTAAGAACAGGTGCACTCCGGTACAGCGCTCACTGCTCACCGGACCAGCCCACCGCCCACACACTATTTCCTCTCTCCTGTGTGATCACCCCAGTGGCTTGACCCCGGTCACAATACTCGTATTGTACGTCCACGTCATTTAGAATATGCATATGTTTTATGATGAGTATTATATATGAAACAGTTTCACGTCTTCCGTGTTGAGTAAATAACTTTGCCAGCGATGGAAACTGGGCAGAACTGCAGGGCAGAAGAGACGAGATCTTGTTCTCATTCAGTGATTTCACTGTTGATGCATCCATCGTTCTGACAGTTTTATTAAGTAAACTGAAGGAACTCAACGCTGCGCAGAAATAGCCTACATATTTTAACCGCTCCACTGTTTGGGCTATAAAACGCGATGCAGAAATGCAGAACTGTGTTGTGCTAGCGTTAAAAGATCTGCGTTTGTCGCTGCTCCACTGCCTTTAGTGTCCTGCCTGGGACTGTTCCACAAACTGCAGTCGCACACCGATGCAAGCTTTTCCCTCCTTCCTTCCAAGAACTCAGGTACAAAAATACTGGCGCCCAGACCCCTGAATGCACAAGGTGCTTGTGAGCCGCAGTGATTCCCAGCTTCAGCCTTGTTGGGGGACGGTTTTGAGAAGCAGCGGAGCTGGAATCTGAACTCACTTTGTCTTCCACTTCAGCAGGACCTCCTTCCGGCACTGGCCGTCGCGCCAGTGCTGCGAGAACTTCACCCTGTCCTTCAGCGCCAGCTGCGGGTAGCTGAAATCGACCAATCACAGAGCAGGAACCGTCACTCAGCCCCGGGAGACACAGCACAACGTGCTCATTACCAAATCTGACCGGGAATACAATATCAGGGCATTCTGGGAAGAAATTAATAATATCTATCAATATGCAGTACCTGAAAAGACAGTGATTTCTGCCTACATATATTTTCCAAAAAAATAAATATGAACTCATGACCAAACGGATTTACCATCAAATGACTTTAAATGGCCTTAATGGCTTTATAATGGCCAGTGCGTTTTCTCATTTGTCTCACAGCTGCCTGCAGGGTACTGTATGCACAGGGCGGGGGAAAACAGATTGTGGATTTAATCCCACTGGGAGCTGTGGTCAACCATACTTGTCAACGCTGACATGAAGTGAATTTACAGTGAAGCGACAAACCAAAAACCTCAAAGCAGTGCTTATTTCAATTAATGCTCATTTTCATTCATGCTTATTTTCATTAATGTAGGAAAGCTACAGAAGTGTCACGGTGGATGAGAACTAGGCTGACACTCTCAGAACCACAGTGATTAAAGTGACTCCACAGTGGAAATCCGTAGTGACTGAAAGTGGGCTGGATTCAGTGCCCTGGAATGGGTCATACTGGACTGCAGCATTGAAGCAAATCATAGCCTCATTATATACAGGATGGCTGAGATAGACAGATGTACTGTAGTGTGGTTCACTGGTCCAGCTGTGGTAGAGCAGCTGTAGAGAAACCACACAACCAGAGGTTAGCATCCTCCACCACATCCCAAACAAAAGCGTGGTCTTACATCAGTGTGCTAGGGGATAAGTGGCTCAATAAACAGGATTTAAACAAGACTGGAGGTGAAAAATTAGCCAAGATTTTATCTGTACCAAGTTCAATGAGTAACAATGCAAGCATTGAAATGTAGGCTTATGTTGCAGCCTAACTGTACATGGGCCATAACAAATAAAACAAATAGATTTCAGTTCGTAAGTAAATATCAGATCAATACTGATATTCAAACATTGATATTCACATTCAAACAACCACAAACATAACACAACATTCATTTGCACAATATCATACAGCATACGGACTGCTTTAAGACCATCCCACACCCTTCTCCCTTACGGGCATAATCCCGCTAACCCTGGAGAGGCCCCGCCCACAGCGCTGCTCCTGTAGAGCGGAGGCTCTTTCCCAGAGGGCCTTGCAACACAAACACAACTGCAAAGGGCAGTAAATATGGTCCCAACAGAGTCGGCAAGTTCAGGAAGTGCAGACTCTACTGACACCTTGTCAACTGCCCTACTGTACAATAAACTGAAGTAAGTTATGAGAACAAGATAAAACTACCCTAATGACCATTAAACTGCATTATACACACAACAGCCAATAAGAGCCACGGGCTCTGGCCTCGTCACAGCAGTGCTGGAGCCAGGCACAGAACTTAAGCAGGCTGACCCAGGCAGTCAGTAATGTTTTATACAGGCGTGAACACTGTTCCCTCTTTTTACAAGAGAAATGTAACAAGCTGGCCCCGGCAAGAGCTGATTCCTGGGGCAAAGGCTTAAACTGTCTCCTTGGAAACTGAGGAAAGTCGAGATGCTGTGTGGTGCTATGTGGAATTGTGCTTTAGAATCAAGGTTTGGGGGAAATGTCCTTGTGGGCGTCATCTATGGAGATATATTTGCAGTAGAAGTCACAAATCTGTAGAGTGGATTTAGAAATCTATAAATGGTTTCATAAATCTGTAGAATAGATTCACAAATCTGTAAATTAATGTGAGAAAGCATGCAAGAACAGTTACAAACCTGTACAACTGCAAAGACAACTCAGTAATTACAACCTCTCAAATCAGCCTCTTGCAAATTTGGCAGTGAACCTTGAGCAAAAGATTTGCAACCGGGCTAATGCTGATGCTTTAGTGGGGAGGGTCAATGCCTGTATTTCCAACCAATCAGACAAGGGGAAGTACTGCCATTACTTTACTTTTAAAGCCATACTATGCTGGATTTTTAGCCATCCCTGTGATCCTGTGTTTGCAATCAAAGAAGTCTCTTCCTCCGTCTTCTATGGAATGCCATTTAAGTCAATATTAAATAAATAAATACATAAATAAATAAATATGCCTATGAAATAAATAAATATGGCTATGAAATACATCCTGAAATAAATGAGTCAATAAATATATGAATACATGTAAATATAAATATATAAATTAGTCTATATCGTTCAATAAATAAATAAATAGGTTTTATTTCAAAATGACTACTTTTATTTCATAATTCCACATTTATATTTATTTCAGGGGACTTCTATTTCCTAATGCCACATTTATTTCCAAGCTCTTTTTATTTCCATCTGTTATATTCAAATGAATGGGCGTGGTTATCTCACAAATTCAGACCAAAGCAGCAGCATCAAATAATACCAACAAGACTTGTTAGCATTAGCTGTAGCAATAATTCGGAATCTAGAACAGCATGTTCCATTTAAATCAGCGTTGATTTAGGAATCGAGCTAACATTTACGACAGAATTAGTAAGAATTGACGTTAGCTAGCTGTGCACATGCACATTTGCTAGCCTACTGTAAGAACAGTTTGCCAGCTACCCAGCTTGTTGGCTGGCAATGGGCTTTACACCGAGCATAGGCTGTATATTTCAATTAAAAACTTGTGGAATCTCCAAGTTCAGTTGAATGGGATACAAATAAAAATAAGTGAGTACATTCTGAACTCACTGGCTCGAAAATATTCCATGTCGACTGATATCACATTAGTTAAGCTTTATTTTTTTCGGTCTTAACAACAATTTTACCATACATTTATGAAAAAATGGATAAATAATACCAAGTCATTATATCAAAAATAAACCAAAATCAAAACATAATATTCTTTGCCTGAAAAAAAAAATGTGTAGGCTGAAGCCTGAGTTGTTTTGTGCCATACCCCTAATACAAGCATTACACTTTGCCCAAAATAGCAGTTTAACAAAACAAAAAAAAAAACTGAAATAAAGCAACACATCAGCATAAAACAGAAACAGATAAACAAACATTTACAGATCATAAGTTCCATTCATTTTTCATTGATGGTCACACCATATTTATGTATTTTTCTAATGTGGCCTAATGCTTTTAAACATTTTCTTACATTTACACATATTACTACATTATTTTACTTCATTATTACAACTATTCCATAATTTAACCCATTTAACTGTCACACTTCTATTTTTCACATTTGTCCTTACCCTCTTTTTCAAAGATATTATTTCCCCTTAATGGATACCTGCTCTCCCTCATTAAAAACAACCCTTAGATACAGTCAGGAAGTTAGCTAGCTGACTACCCTGCCAAATTTCAGCAAACTATTATCACATTCACTATTAATAACTTATGGTAGAAGCAAAGAGGACGATGTAGTTTGGGAAAATAGATGGAAAAAAACATCAGAAAAAAACGCTCAAAACGGTTCTTATGATTGGCCACACAGTCGCCGTACGTCTGCCATCCCTCCCCCAACGCTCTGATTGCACAGAGTTGAAAACAAGTGCACAAATCCATCTATTCACCAAATGATACGCAGGGTAGCATTTGAGAGGTGGCAATGGCAAATTTGAGAAGCAGTAATTACTGAGTTTTCTTTGCTGTAGTGGTACAAGTTTGAAACTGTTCCTATTTGTATTCTCACATTAATTTACAGATTTGTGACTCTTGCTAGAAAAATACCTCCATAGTCATCGGTCATGTTATTGGTTTTGCGTGCGCTAAAGGTCTCAGGATATCAAGCCCTAACTGCATGTAATCTGAAGAATCCCACCGCTCTTGTGTAGTATTTATATTGCGGACCATCCAAGAGCTTAAAGAATAGCTCAAGAATATGTCATGTTTTAAGTATATAAGCGTAATGTCTTAAAATGAGAAAACCAGACCAACGCAACCGTATGCACAATAAGTAACCTACTCACTTTTAAAAATGATTATTGACGTGCCATTCGCTTCAGTAAGTACGCATTTACGTAATCACGTAAAATTGCATTGCGTAATGCGTAGTACGACGGCCATTGCTGCAGAACATTCAGCTGAAAAGCATGACAAAAATATGTTATCTTACATATCCGTTCCTTCTCTTGTGAGTCCACTGTTGATGCATTTTCTGGCTATCCTTCTCCAGACAACATCACGGTTAGTGAAGTAGTGAAATTTCTTGCAAGATTGAGAAAACCGGCAGAGAGATTTGCAATCCAAATAGGAAAGGATGAGATACAGCATGTCTTCTGGTAACTGAAATATAAACATCTTGACTTCCTTTTAATATTTTTACTTTTCTCGTTTTCGTTGTTGTCCTATATTTATTTCGGGTATGTCTACGGATGACTAAATTGTAATGCTGTCTCACTGTATTACGCCGCAATTTATAATTCTCCATGTTTTGTCACGTCTAGAGACATGCAGGAAGCCATTCCAGAATCAACCGAGGATCACGTGATATGTGTTCGTCAATCAAATTGAACCTCCCGATGCAAGCGCAAGAGTTCCATTCTTGTATAGCAGGCTGACCTGGGTCAAATACAAATACGTATACGTATTTGAAAATGTACTTAAATACATATTTGAAGTATTTTCAAATACATTTACACATTAAATACTTTGTATTTGATTTATTTAAATAATTTTCATGGGAAACCAAATTCTTTCCCAAATAGTATTTAGAGCCTTTTTAAAAATACATATAAATACAAAAATAATTTAAAAATATTTAAAAATATTTCTGTGATAGACAACAGAAATGAGCCAGCAACAATGTAGGCTTCATATTGAAGGGGGTATCCCAGAGCTCTTTGTGAGTGGCCCTCAATGTGATGTCAGCGAGTTATAATACTGAGGGCACTCCAGGGGAACTACTTTGGGCTAGGGGTTGAATTTGGATCATGGGCAAGGGTAGCCTATGCTGGCAATTTTAAACGACCAATGCGCTGCCTCTAACAGACAGCTTGTACATGGGGGTGGGGGTGGCAAACTCAGACTTCTTGATAAGCTACTTGCCAGTTTATTTGTTCCCTTGATATTTTTAAAGTTAGTGGCCTTTTACTGCTTTTACTGTATTTCCTATTTTTCATGTTGTCAGAATATTCAGCAGCCATATGTACAGTTCCATCTTTTACATTTTGTAAGATTAGACACTAATAAAATAGAATTCAGCCGTGCATATTCACTAACAATTAACAATGGAAATTGGTACAATTGGACTGGGGCCGTCAGCAGTCACTTGACACGTTCTCATCAAAATACTGTCCTCTAATTAGACAAAATGCTCAGCTATCAGAGCTGATAGCTATTGGCAATTGTCAGTGTTGCACCACTGGCCTTATATTGGGAAAGCATTTTCAAATAAATCAAATACTTTGTATTTGAAAAGTCAGTATTTATAATGTTTTTTAAACACATATTTGAAAGTATTTGCAAATGCATGCAAATGCTCCTTAAATGTATTTTAAAATACATTTTGTAATTTAAATACTCCGTAGTTGTAAATGTATTTAAAAGTAATTAAATAAATATGTATTTGGCCCAGGTCTGATAGCAGGTCTTTGAATATAATTGTCTCGTTTGTCTAAAAACTACGTTTTGTAAATGTTTATCTGTTTAATATACACTGTTTTAAGAATGTAAAAACGTTGTACATATATTTGAAAAGATGAGTGGCGCTTGCTTTTTATTTACCATCACATTAAAGATGCTGATGATATCCTGACAAAATTCAGCTTATGATTTGCTGTAAGGATGCACCCTGCTGTCCCATGTCATGGACTCAAACTATGTAATTGTGTGGATGTATTGCTTCTTGTTTCCAAAATACTTCATTATTTATTACACAGTCATTGTTAATATTGTACAAAGCTTCAGACAACTGACCGATTTAGCTTTGTTTTTTCTTTAGTTTTAAGTTGGGTTTATGTGGTTAAGCTCACAATCCCTCTTAGACTAGCTGCTGTGTGGTATATCAGCAGATTTAACTGCCAAAGAGTGGGTGGGGACACTGTTACTGTCTGTCACTGATGAAGTATGTCATTCACACAGTCTCAGTTTGAAGGGAAACACTGCAGTGAAATCTCTTGTTGGTAATTTTCTTCCAGGTGTAGGGAGCAAGAGTCGGGGGGAGAGATCAGTACTGCTCTCCCTCTATGAATCTAGGGGAGAGATCAGTACTGCTCTCCCTCTGTGAGTTTGGGGAGAGTGCAGTACTGCTCTCCCTCTGTGAGTTTGGGGAGAGATCAGTACTGCTCTCCCTCTGTGAGTTTGAGGAGAGATCAGTACTGCTCTCCCTCTATGAATCTGGGAGAGAGAGCAGTACTGCTCTCCCTCTTTGAGTTTGGGGAGAGTGCAGTACTGCTCTCCCTCTGTGAGTTTGGGGAGCGAGCTGTACTGCTCTCCGTCTGTGAGTTTGGGGAGAGATCAGTAGTGCTCTCCCTCTGTGAGTTTGGGGGAGAGATCAGTATGGCGCTCCCTCTGTGAGTCTGGGGGAGAGAGCAATACTGCTCTCCCTCTGTGAGTTTGGAGAGAGTGCAGTACTACACTCCTCTGTGAGTTTGGGGAGAGGTCGAGTAAACATGCCTCCCTCTGTGAGTCTGGGGGAGAGAGCAATACTGCTCTCCCTCTGTGAGTTTGGAGAGAGTGCAGTACTGCTCTCCCTCTGTGAGTTTTGGGAGAGATCAGTACTGCTCTCCCTCTGTGAGTCTGGGGGAGAGATCAGTACTGCTCTCCCTCTGTGAGTCTGGGGGAGAGTGCAGTACTGCTCTCCCTCTGTGAGTTTGGGGAGAGTGCTGTACTGCTCTCCGTCTGTGAGTTTGGGGAGAGTGCTGTACTGCTCTCCGTCTGTGAGTTTGGGGAGAGTGCTGTACTGCTCTCCCTCTGCGAGTCTGGGGGAGAGAGCAGTACGGCTGTCCTTCTGTGAGTTTGGGGAGAGAGCAGTACGGCTGTCCCTCTGGGGTGAAAGTGGAGGACAGCAGAGGACAGATACCCAGTGGTGCTCTGTACTCACGGGGACCCGACGTGTGGCTCTTAGCCTTAGAGTTTCACCGGGGCTGCCGGGTCTGTTCCTTTTCAATTCGGCCAGCTCAAAAAAAATGAATTGGAAATTTGGTTCATGAATTGAAGAATGCCTGCGGTATTATATTTTTTCAACTCGTCAGTTGAAGTTCAATTGCTTTTGTGACTTGGCTGAAGTGAAAATGGGATTGACCTGTGTGTTCGCCACAGAACTGACTCCAAAGCAGGAGCCAGTGAATGAAGTGATTTAATTCAGGCGTTCTCTTAGTTAGTCCAGTCTCGTGAGTGACATCGAAAGCAGGCTTGCTTTTCTTTGGTACGTGTCGACGCCCTTTCCTAAAAAGTCGTGCTCAGTTGAGCTTTTTGCCCTCCCTTTTTGTTGCCACCCATCTCTTTTTCATTCCCTACCTCTTGCAGTCTTTAGTGTTGTCTGCACACATGAGCCATTTGGTTCTTCTTCTGTTCTTTCTACGAATAGGCGCTCAGCAGCCATTGGCGGCTGACCCCTTCTCATGTAATTATTCAAAGCCATCATTGTGTAACATGTTTTTTTCCCTCTTTTTTTGGCGCCACAAAGGGCCCGTTTGATCAGGGGGTTATGGTATGTGATTGTAAGAAATGCGACTACTTGGTGGCTGTCTTTGTTTGGCACAAAGTGGTGGCCTGACCTCATCTCTTTCAGCTCAGAGGCCGAGGCATTCAGGCAACAGCACCCCAGCGCTCCCCCAGCGCTCCCTACCCTCGCTCCCCCAGCGCTCCCTGCCCTCGCTCCCCCAGCGCTCCCCCAGCGCTCCCTGCCCTCGCTCCCCCAGCGCTCCCCGCGCTCCCCAGGCCCCCGCCCTCCCAGCGCTCCTGCCCGTCCGCTCCCCAGCGCTCCCGCGCTCCCAGCCCCAGCGCTCCCCCAGGGCTCCCTGCCCTCGCTCCCTCCGCTCCCCAGCGCTCCCCAGCGCTCCCTGCCCTCGCTCCCCCAGGCTCCTGCCTCGCTCCCCCAGCGCTCCCCCAGCGCTCCCCCAGCGCTCCCCCAGCGCTCCCTACCCTCGCTCCCCCAGCGCTCCCTGCCTCCTCCCCAGGCTCCCCAGGCTCCCCCAGCGCTCCCTGCCCTCGCTCCCCCAGCGCTCCCCCAGCGCTCCCCCAGCGCTCCCTGCCCTCGCTCCCCCAGCGCTCCCCCAGCGCTCCCTGCCCTCGCTCCCCCAGCGCTCCCCCAGGGCTCCCTGCCCTCCCTCCCCGTGCTCCCCAGCGCTCCCCAGGCTCCCGCGCTCCCCAGCGCTCCCCAGCGCTCCCTGCCCTCGCTCCCCCAGGCTCCCCAGGGCTCCCCCAGCGCTCCCCAGCGCTCCTGCCCCGCTCCCCAGCGCTCCCTGCCTCCCCGCTCCCCAGCGCTCCCCAGCCCCCAGCGTCCCCAGTGCTCTAGGGCTGTCAAAAAATATTGGAAGTTTGAAAACTATTCGAAAAATTTTTTTTTTTAAGTTGGAACCTAAATTTGAGCATTCGAATAGTAGTTTTGGATCCTGCGTTTTTGATTCCGCGTTTTGCAATTAACATAAATATACAGGCTTTAATTTCATGCGGCGAATCATGTTCATGCATGCAAAGTTAATTTCCTGTGCTAACGTTACTGGTCAGCTAACAATTTAGGCTAAATAACGTTCCCATGGCAGGCTATGTTTTCTTTCTGTTCTGAAGTTTTTGATGAAATTGGATGATGAAAGAAGTTAAACTAAACAGAGTAAGTAATTTATGTTGTTTTAGGCTACAGGTATTAGCCGTTTGAGTAGTTTTTGTGTTAAGAAATAAACAGGGATTTCTTATAAACAATCATTTCCCTATTTTTGTGATTAATAAATGCCGAGTTGTGGAAAATTACATCCATGAGAAAGTGCTATATTCATTTGCGCATTAGGCTATAGAAACTGCAGGGGGCTCATTTATAAAATGCACTTGCGTGCATACGCGAAGTGAAGACCTGACGTAGAGCCACAACCATTTCCACGGTCAAATCGATTCATGTTGAAATTTTATATCACTACTTTGACGTGATTTTCTATGTACGCGCCACACAGTTGATCTAAAATACGTTTTATAAATGAGGCCCCAGATGTAGTAACCTAGTATGAAAGTTCACCGATATCCTCTCTTCTACTGCCCGCTTGTGGAAAATAATGCGCAGGCCAGTTTGGAGGGAGCGTCACGTGCATATTGCGCCACACAATAAGCAGCTTATTTTTGTTAATTATAGGCAAATGATATTTGAATATATTCGAACGCTAACTAATTATAAAACCTAATATTCAAACTCAATTTCATGGCACTTTTGACAGCCTTACAGCGCTCCCTGCCCCCGCGCCCCCAACGCTCTCCTCATCGACCCCCTGGGTTGAACCCAGTCCGCTCGCTTTATTGCGTGAATGCTCTGTGATGGCGGGTTTAGTGTGTGGCTGCTCCGCTGTGAGGCGGGTTTAGTGTGTGGCTGCTCCGCTGTGAAGCGGGTTTAGGGTGTGGCTGCTCCTCTGTGAGGCGGGTTTAATGTGTGGCTGCTCCTCTGTGAGGCGGGTTTAGCGTGTGGCTGCTCCTCTGTGATGGCGGGTTTCGCGTGTGGCTGCTCCGCTGTGAGGCGGTTGTCGTCTTAGGCGGTTAGGTGGCTGCTCCTCTGTGAGGGCGGGCTTTAGCGTGTGTGCTGCTCCTCTGATGGCGGGTTTGGCCTGTGGGCTGCTCCCTCTGATGGCGGGTTTAGCGTGTGGCTGCTCCTCTGTGATGGCGGGTTTAGCGTGTGGCTGCTCCTCTGTGAGGCGGGTTTAGCGTGTGGCTGCTCCTCTGTGATGGCGGGTTTAGCGTGTGGCTGCTCCGCTGTGAGGCGGGTTTAGCGTGTGGCTGCTCCGCTCTGAGGGCGGGTTTAGCGTGTGGCTGCTCCGCTCTGATGGCGGGTTTAGCGTGTGGCTGCTCCGCTCTGATGGCGGGTTTAGCATGTGACTGCTCCTTTGTGATGGCGGGTTTAGCGTGTGGCTGCTCCGCTGTGATGGCGGGTTTAGTGTGTGGCTGCTCCGCTGTGATGGCGGGTTTAGCATGTGGCTGCTCCACTGTGATGGCGGGTTTAGCATGTGGCTGCTCTGTTGTGAGGCTGCTCCGCTGTGATGGTGGGTTTAGCGTGTGGCTGCTCCGTTGTGAGGCCGGTTTAGCGTGTGGCTGCTCCACTGTGAGGCGGGGTTAGCGTGTGGCTGCTCTGCTGTGATGGCGGGTTTAGCGTGTGGCTGCTCCTCTGTGAGGCGGGGTTAGCGTGTGGCTGCTCCTCTGTGATGGTGGGTTTAGCGTGTGGCTGCTCCTCTGTGATGGCGGGTTTAGCGTGTGGCTGCTCTGCTGTGAGGCGGGTTTGGCGTGTGGCTGCTCCTCTGTGAGGCGGGTTTAGCGTGTGGCTGCTCCTCTGTGAGGCGGGTTTAGCGTGTGGCTGCTCCTCTGTGAGGCGGGTTTAGCGTGTGGCTGCTCCTCTGTGATGGCGGGTTTAGCGTGTGGCTGCTCCTCTGTGATGGCGGGTTTAGCGTGTGGCTGCTCCGCTGTGAGGCGGGTTTAGCGTGTGGCTGCTCCTCTGATGGCGGGTTTAGCGTGTGGCTGCTCCTCTGTGAGGCGGGTTTAGCGTGTGGCTGCTCCGCTGTGAGGCGGGTTTAGCGTGTGGCTGCTCCTCTGTGAGGCGGGTTTAGCGTGTGACTGCTCCTCTGTGATGGCGGGTTTAGCTTGTGGCTGCTCCTCTGTGAGGCGGGTTTAGCGTGTGGCTGCTCCTCTGTGAGGCGGGTTTAGCATGTGGCTGCTCCTCTGTGATGGCGGGTTTAGCGTGTGGCTGCTCCTCTGTGAGGCGGGTTTAGCGTGTGACTGCTCCTCTGTGATGGCGGGTTTAGCTTGTGGCTGCTCCTCTGTGAGGCGGGTTTAGCGTGTGGCTGCTCCTCTGTGAGGCGGGTTTAGCGTGTGGCTGCTCCTCTGTGATGGCGGGTTTAGCGTGTGGCTGCTCCTCTGATGGCGGGTTTAGCGTGTGGCTGCTCCGCTCTGATGGCGGGTTTAGCGTGTGGCTGCTCCTCTGTGAGGCGGGTTTAGCGTGTGGCTGCTCCTCTGTGAGGCGGGTTTAGCGTGTGACTGCTCCTCCTTGATGGCGGGTGTAGCGTGTGAATGCTCCTCTGTGAGGCGGGTTTAGCGTGTGACTGCTCCTCTGTGAGGCGGGTTTAGCATGTGGCTGCTCCTCTGTGATGGCGGGTTTAGCGTGTGGCTGCTCCTCTGATGGCGGGTTTAGCGTGTGGCTGCTCCGCTCTGATGGCGGGTTTAGCATGTGGCTGCTCCTCTGTGATGGGGGGTTTAGCGTGTGGCTGCTCCTCTGTGATGGGGGGTTTAGCGTGTGGCTGCTCCACTGTGATGGCGGGTTTAGCGTGTGGCTGCTCCATTGTGAGGCTGCTCCGCTGTGATGGTGTGTTTAGCTTGTGGCTGCTCCGTTGTGAGGCGGGTTTAGCTTGTGGCTGCTCCTCTGTGAGGCGGGTTTAGCGCGTGACTGCTCCTCTGTGAGGCGGGTTTAGCGTGTGGCTGCTCCTCTGTGAGGCGGGTTTAGCGTGTGGCTGCTCCTCTGTGAGGCGGGTTTAGCGTGTGACTGCTCCTCTGTGAGGCGGGTTTAGCGCGTGACTGCTCCTCTGTGAGGCGGGTTTAGCGTGTGGCTGCTCCGCTGTGAGGAGGGTCTGCAGGTGTTTGGGTCGTGAAGGCTAGATCCTGCCCGAAGAAAGGTGCGGTGCTGCTGCACTCCTCCTCCGCTCACGTCGCATTCGCTCTCTCTCTTTCTTTATCTGCACTCATACGAGCGACACCTTTCTCAGCCGAGCTGCTCGCCGTGTGGTCAGGTTAGCTGTCCTCTGTGAGTCTGCTCATTTATTGGTGAAATTAAAGTGATTACAGTATTGCACATGTTAATAGATGGCAGGTCTCTCTGTTCTCTGATGGACTTGAAAATTCCTGCATCGCCATTTTGAGGGGGAAAGTTTGGCGTCCGACGAAGCACTGAAAAAAATGTTCTCCAAATTAAAATGGTGATAAAGGGATGCATTCCTATCATTTGCATAAGAAGGTTTATCTCAGAGGTGCAAATAGTTACACATGTAGAGCTGTCTTTACTTCTTCTGAGGTTTTTAGCCCTTGTAAATGTTTTTGAAGACAGCCCTGGCTATACAATGGCACAAGACGCGTCCTTTTGTGTGCGTGTCAACTTCAAAGAACATATCATTTCTGTTGTTGTTTAACGGGCTAAATTGGTATGCCTAGTGCAGGCACCAAGTGGCACTTCACCATTGTGTTTTCTGCGTATCTGCAGGAACACCTCCAGTAGACGCTGTTGTCCTTTCAAGATTGTTTATAAGAGACATTTTTGCGCTTTCTTAATGTTATTTTGGCTCACCTAATTCAACATTATTGGTCTTTTTCTGATGCATGGTGTCATGTTATGTAACATTCTGGGTAACTACAAATTAGCATAAGACTCCCTTCTGTCTCTGTATTGCACATATACATCTTTGATCAGCTGAGCAAGACTGAATAATTAAAATATGCTTCTTCTTTTTTTTAGCTTTCCGTTGAAAGTTATGCGCTCTTGGTGTCCATGTCCGCAGTGTTGGGACTTTGGGGGGGAATCATTTATGGTCAGCTTTCCAGCTGAACTGAGAGGGCTGAAAGGAAATGCAAGGGGGGATAAAGGAGGGGGGGGGGTTCTTCCCCTTTGATCTTTTAGGGGAGTGAGCGGGTGGACTGGGAGCTGGCAAACTCATTTAGGCAGTGATTGTTCAGATCATTCTGACAATCAGCCTTAGAAATGCTTGGACAAACAAAAGTTTACTGCTCCAATTGGAAAAGTCAACAGGTCCCCGTGAGTCCCGTATATAAACAATTAAACTGTCCGTTCTCAGCCCCTCTTTGATCAGTGTTTGCGTTTCAATTATTCCTTTCAGTTTGGGTGCCGCCTTACCTTTCTAAAGCCCTCGCAAGCATCATGCACACTTTTTCTTTATTTCATTTAAAGATTTTTAAAGCTTTTGTGGCTTTTTTAAAACTTGGCAATATTTGAGAATGATTTTAAAAAAGAAAAGAAACTATTGAATATGTAATGTTATAAAAAAGTAAAACAAAAAAAAACTGCGTCTTCTGAAGTTGAGTGGCAAGTGAACCTGATTTGTCATTAACTAGAACCATGTAAGAACATGCCATTTCTGTCTTATTTGTGTTAACGTTTGCTAATTGTTTGCTTTAGCAGATCCCCGAGCTTATGTGATGTGGATAGCAATGTCAGATTTAGTTAAGTCTCACAGCATCCCGGTTAGCTGCCCTCCAGCTGAGAGGATTGCGGCCTTTTCTCCCCCTGCAACACTCGTTTTCTTTGGGGCCGTGTGTGGATCTGCTCGGGTCTTGCCTTGTAAAACGGAAGCCCTGCATTGTGCCGGACGGTTGATTGAGCTACTTGCTCACATTTGGTAGCTACAGTGCCAAGCAATAATGGACATGTGATGCTTTTAAAGTTTATTTCACACACATGATTAATATTGTTGATAATAAATCTGATGGGGACAAGATTTTCCGCTGAAAAAATTTGCTTATCTGAATGTTCACACGCATGCACACACACACCTACATACACACACACCTGTACACACATGCACAGACACACAAACACACACCTACTTACACATACGCACACACATGCACACACACAGCATATGACCACCGAGGAATTAGCTATAAGCCGTGAAGCCTGTTTCAAAAGTTATGATGGATTATTTTGCTTCTCAATTAGTACTGGACCAAATGTCAAAAAGGTTTTATTTTTATTTTTGCATCTCCAAGTCTGAACGAAATGTATGTTTTACTAAAATGTCCGAATTCTGATATAGACCTGTATAGTAACGTGTAAAATGGTAATATGATGTAACCAGCTATAACAACAGCAGACCTGCAGAATCACATATACTGAATTGTTTCATAGACACTACCCCTCTAGTGTAATTAAAGGTCTGATGTGGCATCCCATTGAATCAATCCAAGTTTGAATTTATATGTCTTGTCTGAGGAACTTAAGATCTTCGCTTTCCTGTGGATCCAGGGTTTAACCTCCTGCCGCCCAAATAGTCCGTGGCTTCAGCAGGGGGTCCTGTACAACCCTAAATGGCACCCTACCCAAATTGAGAAGGTAGCTGTGTTTGTTTATCGGAGGTTCAGGCAGAGGCTCAGTAAAATGGATGAAAGTGATGAGGGCTCGGCCCCTTTGCTGGAATTGCTCTGCATTTGCATGGCTGCCCCAAAGGTGTGATTTTTCCCACAGCCGACTCGGCCCCCCCTGATCGCACTGCCTCTCCCCCCCCCCAGATCGCTCTGCTCGCCCCCCCGATTGCTCAGCTCGCCCCCCCAGATCACTCTGCTTACCCCACCCAGATCGCTCTGCTCGCCCCCCCCGATTGCTCAGCTCGCCCCGCCCCCCCCCAGATCACTCTGCTTGCCCCCCTCAATCTC
The DNA here is from genome assembly GCF_018555375.3 of Anguilla rostrata. Lineage (NCBI taxonomy): Eukaryota > Metazoa > Chordata > Actinopteri > Anguilliformes > Anguillidae > Anguilla > Anguilla rostrata. The sequence continues at coordinate 28,736,320 of NC_057950.1, read as the reverse complement.
TCTGCTTGCCCCCCCAGATCGCTCTGCTTACCCCCCCCAGATCACTCTGCTTGCCCCCCCCCGCTCGCTCCACCCCCTGCCCCCCCCGATCACTCCACTCCACCCCCGGCCCCCCGATGACTCCACTGCGCTCGACCCCCCCCCCCCCGATCACTCGGCCCTGCTCCCCCCGATCGTTCCTCCCCCCCCACTCCGCCCCGCTCAGAAGTTCTGTGCAGACCATGTCCACTTATTTTGTCAATGACAGAGCTGACAAAGTGGAGAAAAAGTACCCTTACTGTCGGTCTTCACCTCTCAGAGTGTTAAGGAAATTCTTTTTTATTTAACATTTTATAAAGAATGGTAAGTTATTTTATAAAACCCCCCCTCCCAAAATAAAAATTAAAAATATGACAGTACAACATCGGAAACGCAAAATAAAAGATTGAGCATGAGTAATAGGGGAAACATTGATTTGTTTAAATCTTCTGAATTGATTTGGGAAAAGCTTTTATGGACCAAGAGAGTGAATGAAGAATTCCTTATGAACTGCTCAACCTATTGATGTAATACGGAGAAATAGTAATATTGGAAGAAACTGGAGGGGGTTGAAATGGGACAAATACTTTGTTTAGCCTTTTTTCCTTTTCAGTGGTGACACTCGAGTTTTGTTTTTTACAATGCAAACGCAACATTTCCCATTTACAGAGGTGGGTAACCCGGCTTCAAAGAGTAAAAAGACTGACCATGCATTTGCTCCAGCACCATGCACTAAACCAGCTGATCACAATAATTAGTTCTCCCATCATGCTGAAGAGTTATGCTAATTAGAATCAGCTGGTTTAGTGCATGGTGGTGGAGCAAATACATGGTCAGTCTTTTTACTCTTTGAAGCCGGGTTACCCACCTCTGCCCATTTATTTCGTTGTCAGCTGAACCAAAGATTTTCCGTAAACAGCAGAAGCATAAGATCAGCAGAGGATCCAAGATGGCTCTACGCGCTGTGAATGAAAAAGCCAGGCAGGCCCCGATGGCATGGTGCATTACTGCACGAGAGAGGCAAGGAAGGGGTTAAACCTCCCTCAGATTTAATGAATCAGATAATGTAAAAGATAGCTGCCAAATCGTGGAAACGATCAGTGCCAGGTTGCTGCACAGAAATGCCACCACAAACTCCTGCTGGGCTGCCATCTTTTCACAGAAACTGACCCTGGGGCTGGGCAGCCATCTTTCCCCATAGACTGACCCTGGGGCTGGGCAGCCATCTTTCCCCATAGACTGACCCTGGGGCTGGGCAGCCATCTTTCCCCATAGACTGACCCTGGGGCTGGGCAGCCATCTTTCCCCATAGACTGACCCTGGGGCTGGGCAGCCATCTTTCCCCATAGACTGACCCTGGGGCTGGGCAGCCATCTTTCCCCATAGACTGACCCTGGGGCTGGGCAGCCATCTTTCCCCCATAGCTGACCCTGGGGCTGGGCAGCCATCTTTCCCCATAGACTGACCCTGGGGCTGGGCAGCCATCTTTCCCCATAGACTGACCCTGGGGCTGGGCAGCCATCTTTCCCCATAGACTGACCCTGGGGCTGGGCAGCCATCTTTCCCCATAGACTGACCCTGGGGCTGGGCAGCCATCTTTCCCCATAGACTGACCCTGGGGCTGGGCTGCCATCTTTCCCCATAGACTGACCCTGGGGCTGGGCAGCCATCTTTCCCCACAGGCTGACCCTGGGGCTGGGCAGCCATCTTTCCCCATAGACTGACCCTGGGGCTGGGCAGCCATCTTTCCCCATAGACTGACCCTGGGGCTGGGCTGCCATCTTTCCCCATAGACTGACCCTGGGGCTGGGCGTTCCATCTTTCCCCATAGGCTGACCCTGGGGCTGGGCGTTCCATCTTTCCCCATAGGCTGACCCTGGGGCTGGGAAGCCATCTTTCCCCATAGGCTGACCCTGGGGCTGGGAAGCCATCTTTCCCCACAGGCTGACCCTGGGGCTGGGAAGCCATCTTTCCCCATAAGCTGACCCTGGGGCTGGGCAGCCATCTTTCCCCACAGGCTGACCCTGGGGCTGGGAAGCCATCTTTCCCCATAGACTGACCCTGGGGCTGGGTGGCCATCTTTCCCCATAGGCTAACCCTGGGTGGACTACCAGCACATCACGAGACTGCCCACATGGTCGACAGTAAAAAATAAATAAAAAAGTATAGCAATCTTTATGAAGTGTTTGCTATGACAGATCAAACGAATCCAAAACGCAAAATGATATGACATTTCATAATGGTGCTCTCGTTCTATTCTCATTTGATAATAACAAATGATTCTATTACGATCAGCGTGTTCTAGCAGCTGTAATAATGAGTGCTATGCCACAGCCCCAGAGAGTACTGAGCATGTGCAAACTGCTGTGTGTGTACAGGCAAGGATGCTGAAGGAGTATTACTATATTACATTTATATAATATTATATTATATTATATTATAGCCTATCATTAAAATGTGACCGGGCAATATTAGTTAATCCATTTGAAAGTGAGACTGTCATTTATTTTGACTATAATTATATTTAATATTAAGTTCAGGCATCATTCATTTATGCAGTTGTAAATATCACTGATAAAATTAGTCTTGGATGACTTTCACAGGAGTACAATGACATTGTCACACCTGAGATTCAAGCTTGCAATGTTCGAGATACGGACTGAGAAACATGCCTACTGTGCTGTTTTACTGTATAATGTGTCTTGTGAAAACGCTTCATGATTTGCACGAATCTGAATGTAGATGGCACCAGTCCTAGTCATGACCCCGGTCTCGCCCCCTAGAGCCCCTGGTGACCTGGATCAGTTCGCTTTGCCCTGGCCTCCACAGTCCATCCAGAACCTGTCCACAAACACATTACCCTCCCTGGAACAACAAAGCCTTTCCAATCAGATTAAGCTACAGGGTGTTAAAGGTCCGAGATTAAAGAAAAACACCTGCCTGCGTTTGCACACCAAGGACCGCTGAGAAGCAGTGGCAGCATTTTTAGCTGAAGAATAAACCAAACATGGCTGCCCTCCCCTAGGAGGAGTCCCTCTGGGACCCTGGCCGGTCCTTATGCGGCTGTTGACGCACCCCCCAGTATTTCTCGAACTGTCCACGTGACCGAATTTGAGTCGGAGAGGAAGAACACACCCTGATCCTTGCAAGGTATCAGTGCTCTGTCATTCTGTCCAGCAGATGCCATCAACTTTTCTCTTCGGCTGAACAATCACTCAGAACAGTCTGTCAGTCATGCTGCCTTTGACTAAACCTTACTCCCTAACTATGAAACTGATCAAACCAACTGAAATCCTTGCTTGTTGCAGTTAAGGGCAAATGTTGACTGATTCCCAGTCAGTGGCTCCCGGTGTAGAGCCTTTAGAAGCGTCTCCGGTATCAGAGCCCCCTCCCTCTCCACCCCTCCAGGATTAGTGGCTGCTCCTCCCCCTGTCCCTGCACTGACGGTCCACCATCAACAGCCTTCGATTGATTGACTGCTTCAAGAATTCACTCCACTGCTAAAACTTTATGAAGTTACTTACATAGTCCTTACTTTCTGTAACTGTACTTTCCCATTTGTACAGGACCTAGGACCCTGTAGAGTTACATTTAGTATGTTTTCATATGACCCTCTCATAGCAATGCTGGGTAATTTCTGAAGTGAGGGATCTTTGAAAAACTTTCAAGAAAAGCTGACATTCATAATATAAATTTGTGCACCTCAATTAAACCGAGTCAAATGCTGTAATTTCCTTTGGAATATGTTTTGTGTTATTGAATGCATGTTTTCTTGTCTTTTGTCTTCTGTAAGATGTTTTTGTCATTAAAATGTATTAATGTATAATGTTAAGTATATTTTTTTTACTTAAATTTAATTTCACGACTGTCAATTCACCATATTGCCTATTCACTTCTGAGCAGCTTTGAAGCATGTTAGACAAAAAAAAAAACATTTAAAAATATTGGGAACCTTTAAAGTTCCTGGGGAATATATTGGTACATTGCTGGAATTCAGTATAAAAAATAAATAAGTAAAAGTGAAGTATAAAACCAGTTATTCCTACATTTCATTATTTCCTCCAGAATTGGAAGAATTTATGAACAAAATAATTCATATCCACAGTGCATTTATCCATACACATTGGAAACCAAATGTGTTAGTATGTTGAAAAAAGGCTCTGCCACATGACGAGGCCCATTCAATTGCAAATAAACCAGTAAAGCAAATCTCGGTCTCCTAATGTAAATTTATTACACATTTTTAAATAAATATCTCCATCATTAAAATTATTTTACATATCCTCGAATAAAAATATATTTATATATGTATAAAAAACAAACAAAAAGTAACAAAAACCAAGGGCTTCCTATTGGTTAAAGAATGCATTTACACCTCAAATTTACAGTTAAATCAACAGCAGGAAACCGGTGGTTATCAAAAAAGTAGCTGCCATAATAACATGTATTTAAAGCTGTGTTTGTGTGTTCGCTTCAACAATCTCATCTGTTGAGAAGACTTAACCAGAAACCATGGAGGCTGCACTGTTAGCTTCCTGTTGCTATGGCAAAGGTGCCCTTTGCGAATCTGAAACAGATTTACACAGCGCTGTCTGTCTTCAGTGCGATCTCGAAGGCTCATTCAGTCTCCTTGAGCAGCATGTGAGGTGTGGCAAATACTCTATCAGCAAACAAAACAGAGACTACAAAGTCTACGCACCACTGCACGTCAGCTCTCACGTCTGATGCTAGCATGTGCATCTCTTTCTAAAACATTTTATACAAGTCATCACTTAGAGCCTTGAGTACAAAAATAGATTTCTTTTTTTTTTTTTTTTGAAAGTTTTGCTTTCTGAAAAAATTATAAACAACTAAATATTAGGTATATTATTGTTCAGTACAAAACAAGTCTGTGAGGAGTCGGGCGTTAGCGATGTAAGGAGTCTTTGAGGAGTCGGTCGGGTGTTAGTGTCTGCTCCGGCGTTAGCATTAGCGTCTGCTCCGGCTGCCAGATGTAAGGAGTCTGTGAGGAGTCCCAGCGTTAGCGTTAGCGTCTGCTCCGGCTGCCAGATGTAAGGAGTCTGTGAGGAGTCCGGCGTTAGCGTTAGCGTCTGCTCCGGCTGCCAGATGTAAGGAGTCTGTGAGGAGTCGGACGTTAGCGTTAGCGTCTGCTCCGGCGCGAGTAGAGTCTGTGAGGCTCCGGCGTTAGCGTTAGCGCGTCGGCGTTAGCGTAGCGTCTGCTCCGGCGTTAGCGTTAGTGTCTGCTCCGGCGTTAGCGTTAGCGTCTGCCGTTGGCGGTTGCTCCCGCCGAGGCTCAGTGCTCCCCGGAGTAGCGGGTGCGTTTAGTCCTCCGGTTGAAGGGGTAGTTGATGAAGTCGAAGGGCCGGTGCTCGGCGGCGTGCTGGCCGCGGGGCAGCCGCTTCATGAAGTGCACCTCGCGCTGGTGCTGCCGCGTCTTGGAGCCCTTCCGGGGCCTTCCGCGGCGCGTGAAGGCCATGTACCAGCCCTCGTACCGCGCGTTCTGCAGCGCCGTGTAGTTGTTCTCCAGCACGATCTCCGTGAAGATGCAGTCCTTCCCCTGTCCGTTTCTCTGCGGGGGGGCGGGGGGATAAGCGTTAGTCTGGAGACAGGGCTGGCAAAATACACTCCTGGGGGGCCAGCGTGGGTGTGTGGGTTTTTACTTCCACAATCATCCTCTAGAACAACGGGCTAATTAGCTCTAGGCCCGTGTCAATGCACTACATCACAGTAAACATTTTATACAGGGATGCAAGGGCAGTTATCAGCTGTGGTTCATGGGCTCGTCAGTAAACAAAGCTAAAATCACAAATCTCATAAATGTGCTAATTAAATCATTAATAGCAAGTGAAATCCAGATACACGTGTGAGCTTCCTTGCCCAGTCCTGATCTATGAGGCACCGTTAAAATGCATTGATGGAAAATATCACATTCAACAGGAGAAACCCTGCAAACTGGCAGGCGTGGTTTAGCATAAGAAACGTTGCCTGTAAGCGTGGAGCATGTGCTAAACACATTATGTTCAGAGATCAAGAACGAGGGAAATGCCTGCATTTTTCCCTTCAGCAAACACAAGATGCAAATCCATCCTCACAAATAAATCTTCCCTTCCAGCCAGGAGCTGTGCTGGGTCAACAATCTCGGAAGTAATGAAAAATAAAAATTTTTGATGCCCGCATTTCTTTACCTGCGCTTATGTAACGCAACAATGTACGTACTGAAGAAACTGCAAAATGCATGGAATCTCTCAGAACCCTGGACTGGCTGCCCGTGTAAAAAGCAGAAGGCTGTTGGAAGATACAATTTCCAGGGGGACAGGGCTTGAGTATCAGCGTATTCTCCACAAAGGCATGAGCTCAGTCTGCAAATATTTCTGCAATTCGCATTGTGCAGTCACCAGCCCGTCTTCACTGGGCAATACTGGCTACAGCGACAGAAACACGTCTGTGTCGAATCCGGAAGCTTCCGTGTTTTTCTTTGCGACGGTTTGCGGCCAGAGTGAGCTTTCCGTTGAGAAATACCCATCTCTCTGGCGCGGTGCTTTGACACAGCGGACGTCATTACACACAAGGGGGGCGCGATTTGGACCCTGCGGGTTCAGGAGGGCGGCCATTTTGGCAGGAGGGGAGGGGACGGGCGGCGGTCCGGCCGCGCCGCCCAGAAAAGACCGCGAGCTCTCCCGCTCCGCCGGCCGCCAAGCGGAGCCGAGCCGCGGGCGCGAACGCGTCCCAGGCGCTTAGCAACAAACCGCGCCGTTAGAAACGACAGCAAAGCGAATGTGCGCCTGAAGCGGGAGCAGGCCGAGCAGGCTGTTCTGGGCAGCCGAAATGTCAGATAGGATAAGATCAGGGTCCCAGGCAGATGGCGCACCTGGCGGGGTGCAGGGAGGAGGGGGCGGGGCCAGCTTGCCCGCCTATTACCACCGCACGCCCACAACGGTGAGCTCAACCCCTGAACGACAGAACCCCCCACCACTAGGCACCCAGCCTCACACACACAGCACCTAACCCCCCCCCACTAAGCTGCCCAGCCTCACCACACCAGCACCCTAACCCCCCCCCCCCCACTAAGGCTGCCCAGCCTCACACCCCAGCACCCTAACCCCCCCCCAGCCTCATCACACCACCAGCACCCTAACCCCCCCCCCCCCACACACTAAGGCTGCCCAGCCTCACACACACCAGCACCCTAACCCCCCCCCCCACACTAAGGCTGCCCAGCCTCACACACACCAGCACCCTAACCCCCCCCCACACACTAGCGCCCAGCCTCACACACACCAGCACCCTAACCCCCCCCCCAGCCCACTACACACCAGCACCCTAACCCCCCCCCCACACACCAAGGCTGCCCAGCCTCACACACACCAGCACCCTAACCCCCCCCCCCCAACCTAAAACATGCGAGGCGTGGAAACACAGCTTACTGAGACGGCTAACCTGGATCCACACACGTATCGCTGTAATGAGGTATTAACGTAGCGCTTGACGTCATTTTGGATTACTGCGCTCTTTGGAAATGTCCTCTCGGGTTCAGCTCAGTCGAATGCAAACCCCGTATGAAGCCAAGCAAGGAAGGTGGTCCGTGGGCATTTAAGACTTTCATTTATTTTAGCTCTTCCCCCTTATGTTATAACTGCACTTTCCGAAATTAAGCAGAAAATGAAACACTACAACTACTACAACTAGTAGTAACTAATAATAATAATAATTAATAATAAGAAATCCCATTGAAGTGCTCACATTTCACTACTGTTTAGTTGCTTTACATAGTATTTCTTGCTGTCTGAACCATCCACATGTCCAGTGTTTGTTTCCCACACCATTTTCAATGAAAACTCAAGAAACTCCACACAGCTGCACTCATTATTTAAAAACAAATCAATGTTTACCTTGCCGATCAGTTTCCCTCTCTTGTTCATGCAGATGTAGTATCCGGTCTCTGCGCCTTTAATTCGGACGCGGCTCCCAAACGTGTCCGTTTCCACTATGAGTTTGGCTGGGGAGAAACGGAAACAGCATTTTAAACAACTGTGATAAATCAGCATGCCTGGCGATTGTCATTTCCACAGGAAACTGTACATGCTTAATTTATTTAACAGTCAATTCTGACTTAATATTCTGCAAAAATTCACACACTCACAAAAAAAAGTGGGGGCTATTCTTCAGGTTTAGTGCAACGTTAATTTATTAAAATGTGCATCTCATGCAATCTTTAAAAACAATGAAGACAGCACCCCAAAAGGCCTATCAAACATTTCTGAATTCTGTATTCAACTCACACACAAAGAGGACATCGGAGATCAGATAGATGTAAAACGGACATAGTTGTTTGTTTTCAAAATGTATAATTTCAGTGAATTAAAAAAAACCTGAATGAACATTCCTCCATTCTCCTCCTCTTCCTATGGTGACATCACGGCCAACAAATAAAACGCCCTTGTTGGGAGAGGTTTATGAGGAATTACTCAATTACACTCCAGATGAGGCCAAAACCATCCAAATATCCTATCAGTTTTCACTTAACTTCACTCTTGGCGAAGACCAGTTTGAAAACGCATCCAAGCATTACGTGCATTTGAAGCCTCGAGCAGCCTTCAGGACGACACAGTACATTATCGAATTAAAACGCCATCGCTTTCTGATGTTGCTTTTAGGGTTCTGGCAGAAAAGAGTCCTGCCGGCGGGATTCCGCCCCTCACGCGCAGCGCTTGGGGAAGAGTGACGGCTCCGACAGACGGGGGGCTCGGATGACTCGCTGGTGAGGAGCCCGGCCGCAAACGCTGAGTGACAGCTGAGTCGCGGCCTGTGTCTCTGGCCTGCTGTCAGCGCGAGTCCCTCAGGTGGCGCGAACGCAACGGAACCGCCGCAGACCGCGGGTCCCGGCCTGGCGCGTGCGAACTTCAACCGCGGTACTACTAAGTATAATTATTATATTTTTAAAAATAACAGAATTGTCATGAAGCTGTGTGGCGGAGATGGTGGTGACATCCACATCCTTCTCTGGACGTATCCTGGTCTTTCAGGCCATCAGAAGGATTCGGATAAAACATATCTTGATCACAGCGGTCGTTTAGGTTACACGAAATGTCCGCAGCCAAGACATTGTTCCTTTCACTATTGCATTTAAACTGATGTCATAAATATTACTTTAAAAGTGAAACGCTATTTATTGAGAAAAGCAATGCCAGCGAACACGGCAAAGATGCTGAAAAGCTGTGAAGGTCAATCGTATTGGTTTATCCTAACGATCACTCATAGAAAACTCCTAGCTCGTGAGTAGCTACTTCCAAATCCAGTATTAAAATAAATGCATTGCCATTAAGCCATTTTCTAAGTTTGTAAATTGGCTTGGATTTACTGAAAAAAATTATTCTGTTGATTAAGTGACAAAATAACACGAAATAAGAAAAGGTGTACCTAAAATGTGGGACTACTGGTTAGACATAGACATTTTTGTCCTCGCGCTGGTCAGAGGAGGAGGGAAAGTTATTCAGGAAATGTTCAGGAGGTTGAAGTATAAGATGAGTTCTAATGATTCTTCCAGACACGCGGGCCTCTCTGGGGAATCGCATTCAGAACAATCTAGAATCCATTTTGCATTTTTTGCACTCGGCAGTCTCTTCTCAACTTTACCAGCTGACGACCCGCCCTCCCCCTCTAACCCGCATACACGCGCGCATAGACACACACCGCATACAAGCGTGGTATAGGCCTACTGTGGGTGTAACTGTATTCCCGCTAATATGGACTCATCATTCACCAGACTTTTTCGCTGTTTGACTACTTCGAAAGTAATTGACACTTTTTATAATTCATTAAAAAAACAAGTAATTATTTTCATGTTGTTGGCATGTAACGACTATCACCACTGATCAATTAAGGCCTTGATAATAATCTATTTTTATTTACCAGACGCATAGGCCCGACGACGACAGGAAATAAAGACGAACTGAAAAAATTATAATAACTCTAAAGCTAACATTATGCATTAGTTTACTATAATTCATAAATATTTAACACATCAGTAGTTACTTAAGAAATAGAAAAATAAGTTGATAATCAGAAGTTTATTGAATATCTTAGGCTCTCAAAAATCACAACCCCAAAAGCACTTTTATTGTACAGTAGGCCTACACTTAACTGCGCCCCCCCCCCCCCCCAAAAAAGGAAAAAATCAGGAAAATACACTAATCTTACCGTGCACATCTCCGTCGTCGGCCATGGCATTGATTTTCTTGTTTCCAAGAACTTGCACGTGCTTGCCGCTCGTTCTGCTGTAAAGCTGGTAGGTTCGAATTAACCTGCGGCTCACCCGGTCCGTGACTCTACTCTGCTCGCTCACATGCTGTGTAAAATTAGGCGGGGACTGAATGGTTACCTGTCAGAAATTAAATATGACACAATCAATAAATGCAATAATCGATTCATTATTTCTTGGTCGCTAATACAATAAACACAAAATACAACGGCGCGTGAACAAATCCAATAGTACACAGAATTGAACGACTTTAAAATTGAATGAAAAAGCCCGTCTTTGCTTTAAATTGATCAATTTTATAGGATGAGTGCAAAACATATTTCGATTCGTTCTTTAGACGGTTTTTTTTTTTTGCAATAAGAATGCAACTGCAGTTAATACAACACCACTTTAATATCGACGATAATAATAATAAAAATACTCGGCTACATATTTTCTAAGAATAGGCAAAAAAGTGCGGAATTTAAGCGAGTGGTAGTCCATGCAGTATTGAAAGAGTGTTAGTTGTTTTAAGAGGGCAATCACTGCATCTAAAATAAATACAATTTTGCAACATAGTTGAATTTCCCATCGTGGAGGCCTTCTTTGAAACAGCTTAGGGATGAATCACTGAAAACTTGGTCTTCAGTTGAATTCCCCCATCGTATTCTTCACAGACTCGTCTACGGCACACTTCTCTCTGGTTCTGCCCTAGCATCTTCGGCACGGGGCAATATGTTCAAAATATACCTGCCAGTTTCTGACGAGCGCTGCATATGGCGGAGCGCTGTCCTTACTCAGCGTGATGTCCGTCGGGTAACGATGCTATACCCAAACTGAATGATTTATCACCTCTCCCATTCTCCCGGTTGTATATACTTTAATGATTCTTTTTCGGGTTTCAGTCATAGGCCATAACCATATTCTAAGTCATTTTCGATTTAGCCAGTTAATAATCTGTGACGGATGCAAGGTAAACGGGTCTGTGCTGCTATTTGTTGGTGCTGTCCAACCATCACTTAATTGCGTATATAACAAATTGTGTATTGTTTTGTTGAAACGTTATTAAAAATGCATTCGTATATAGACATACTGCTATTAGTAGCCTGTGCCATTTTTATGAGAAAATTAGTTTCAATTTAATCGCTGGAAAGCATTTTAGAGCAAGGAAAATGACATACCTGAGCATAGTAGCAAAAAGCAAAGAAGTGGAGGAACCTGAAAAAGAAAACGGAATTCGGTTATTATTAAAAATTTTAAACAAAAAATGTAAAGGTCTACTTAAATATAACAAGGTTGAAGTTTCTGGGAAATGCACTTACAGATAGCTCAGTCTTGATGGAATCAGCCTCATTTTGATAGTGGTAAATGTCCTTCTGTCAGTTTGAGTAACCCTTTGCAGCTTTAGGCTACTGTACCAATGCAGGGAATTCTTTCAAAATCAGTTGTGGGAACGAGAGGTGTTCAACTCATTTGATTCATCGTCCCTTCTTACATCAGAAAAAAATCTTTTAAATCCCAAATGAGAAGTCAGAATTTAAATAGAAAGACGGAAACGCTGATGCGCCCATATATTTAAAGAATGCTATCAGCACAGGCAAAATAAGTCCGTCGTGTGACGAGGATCACTCGATGTTATAAGTCCTCTCGACCAACCGGGCGAATCGTGTGATGACATAAAAATACAACTATTCTTCTTGAGAGCAAGTGTCAGTTCGGCGTCCCTCAATAATCGGCTACTTTTAAATAAAATACATTGAAGCGGACCCAGGACAATAACGATGCGCACATTTTAAACCTAGACTATTGTATTTTTGTTAAATAAAATGAGACGTCGGCAAAGAAACAGAAATACTCCCGCGTCCACAGTGATAGTTGTAGACAGATTACTGTAAATACATCTATATTAATGCACGTATTTGATTGCCAGAATATATGGTTCCCACGAGAGAAGCATCCTTTGAAGCTGACTTCTGGGCTCCTAATGATAAATTAGTCTGGACTCAGTGGATCCCCTTAAAGTCGGTCAGAAGGCGTAGAGTTCTGCATCGCGTGCGGTAATAGCCATGGGGTGATGTTGCTTCGGTGAGCTGTGGCGCGAGACTGACTTCTTTCCCCTGTCCGCCCTCTACTCGCATTGCCCGTCTCCAATGCCAACCCCCTGTTCACGTTTGTACCCCTGGTTAAAATGGTAGGATGTTCCTCAAGGAACAAGCCCCTTTTTCTTCAGAACAAAAGACACCCCCCCTGCCCATTTGATATATACCTCCACCTGGGGAAAAAGTAAACACTAGCGGGAAAACAGGAGGGGCTAACCCGAAACGCAATGACGCTTCTTTATAAAACGAAGTAAGAAGAGGCTGTACGCTATGTGTGATCACACGGTAAAAGCTAATGCACAGAAATGACTACATCTGTCCTAAGGATGTTTTGTTATATAACTGGCTCTGGGAGTCGAAGGGGGGAATAAAATATTGTCTTCCTGTTCAGCTCCTCAATAATAGCAACACTCGGAATGCAATTTAATACAAGTGATCAATAAATTGTTTTGGACGTCCATCTGAGCACCATTTCGACATTAACGAGTTTCAGACATGTTCTAATTTCATTCAGAGTATTTCCCAAAAACACATGTAAAAATAAATTTAATTGTGTTACCAATCCGTATACAGGGGCGCGAGCTGGTAACTCTACGCGCCTTGGAAATATCAGATTTGTGTATTGGTGACGAAAAGTGCCAGACATATTAAAAGGATTACAGACGATTAGCGACTTTAAAACAACTCCCTCTTGTCTTTGCCCACCCAAGAATGACACATTGGCCTCTTCTTAAATCGGCCTTTCTCGCCTCGTTCACTTCTCTTTAATGATTGTCTATAATCTCGGTCACTAAAGCTTCAGCTGAATTTGAGAATGCACAATGCCAAATGCTTTTTATTTTTATTTTTTAATTTCATTTAACGAGTAGACTTACAGTCATCTACACGCGTTCCGCCAAAATAGACAAACTCACTTGAAACAGTAGGCCTATCTTCCTCCCAATTTTATTCTTACAAGTGGCATATTCATAAAGAAGCGGAGTCCATTCAAATTAATATAAGTAGGCCAATAAAAGAAATAAAATGAAATGCATTTTTCATTAGCATAATATCTGAAAAATCCATGCTTGCTTTAACACGGGTAGACGAAATTGCCTAGCCTATATAGTCACACGGTGTTATTTATTTATTTATTTATTTATTTAGCCCTTTGGTACATTAACCACAATGCCAGTTTGCATATGAACTTAGGCTCAATGTATCGACCACATGGCGGCGCAGTCCTCTAAACTGAAACCTACAATTAACTCATCTGGGCCGCAATTGTTTTATGAACGAAAGTTATGTTTCTCAAGTGCAAACCAATGATAAATATATGTTGTTGCCCATTGAACTTTTAGATGAAGTTACACTGTCATCTTGAGATTTTGTAGCAAACATATAAAATATGTTATTCTTCAATAGACACATTTAGTGTCAAAGGCAATTCCTTCACATTTTCTTCATCCTCAAACTAGCCTTGCCAGTTTTCAGGCAGTTTTTCCACATTTGGATGTTTTTTCACCTGTTTAAGTTTTCCAGTGAGTTAAGGTTTTGAAAAGCATAGACTGTGCATTTTCAATGTCTCAATGACTTTACTTTAGTTCATTTAAATATGCCATGGAATTTAAACAGGTACATTTTTCATAGGTGGAAAATAACCTTTTACTTGCCATGCTAAATAACACTTATTTTATGTGACTTTATTCAGAAGCGACCATCATTTAGTGGGTAGAATGCACAGATTTAAAATATTGTCTGTTATGTTAAAAGGATTTATAGGATTAATAGATCGATTATTAACCTACAGTAGATTTAATACCTACATTCGGGTTATTTCTGCAACCAGCGAGCTCTCCCAGGATGGGTTACACGTTTTTGTAAGGTAATTGGAATTAATCCATGTGAGAGCACAAACAATCCGACACAACCGGATCTAGAGCGAGTGAAACATCATCATCTGCGTCCCGTTTTTTATGTGAAAGACTTTCGGGAACGGCAGGGAGGTAAAAATGACCGAGTCTGCGTTTGTAAAAATGTTCCTCGGAAAAGCGGAATTGGATTGGGGATGCCGAATACTGTGGCAAATCACCAGGTCTTTATTGGGTGGAAGTTGATTCCACATCGTTAGTTTATTGTGTAAATCGAAACAGGCACAACATAAGTTAAACTGCTACAGTTCCACCCTCAATGCAACAGGCAAATCTTTTTCATTATTTCACGTTTGCCTGTGCCTATTAAGTCTTAACATATAACAGGCCTACTGCAGGTGTAGCCATTTTATTTCACCATGAACCTGAAATTATCCAAATACGTAGTAAATAGTCCCCGGAACAGTCAGAGTCCTACTACCATAAGCCTGACTTTTTCCAGTGCAAATAATAACTTTTATTAATGAAACAACTCCTTTCTATTGATTAACCAGTGTCTAACTGCAAATTTAAACATAGCGAGACCCCACACACTACCACAACATTTGACTCTTTGAATACAGGCACAGTGGACTGCATTTTCTGTTGATTGTGCCCCATTAATTAGCTGAAAGTCTCGACATGTTGAGACCTTTATGCTGGTATCCTTCTCATTAGCTAAATAGCCGACCGAATTATTTTTAGGTCAACGCCCAGCATCTACTTATATACGCGGCGGAATACTGTTCTCAATCAATCAAACTCGGTTCCGCGCCACAGATACACATTTAACGGACACATACTGCACTTCACACTTCATTCCAATTCTGTTCGCCCCGTCACGCTTCTGCCACATCCACACGACGCATAGTAGCCTATTGGCAATTTATTTAAACATAATGAAAACATTCTTAAATTATTTACAAAACATCCAATAGTTGGGTCTAATTCACGTTTTAAATGAATCGTGTTCCTTAATTTTAAATTTTTTAATTTATTTGTCTTCCGTGCAGAAATATTCACGAATAATACTTTCCTTTGACAATTCGAATTCATATCGTTTCCCTACCTGATATTGTACACCTGCGTTTTAAACCGTTAAAATATTTCTGTATTGACTTCATAAATTTAATTAGTAAAATAATGCTATACATTATGATAACTAGCAGGCTGTATTTGTGGAACATTTTTTTTCTTTAGTCCCGCATCATCAGCGTTTTTGGACCCACAGAAGTTTCAATTTCAGGCAGTAATAGAATTTTTCCGCGAGGGGGCACTCTTCATAGCTAATGTAGATAATCTAAATCTTGGAGCACTATGCCAAAGTGCGGTGAGAAGCATACATCTGAAATAGCGCATGAAGACTTAGCAGCCTTCATGGTGACGTTATAAACGTTCTGTTAGTGTTACATTGGTAACAATTCTCTTTGAGGTATATTGTCTTACTTACTCCACTTCATTTACAGACCTGTCCCTTAAAACGGGGGAAAATAAGGAACGTGATTCAAAGAGTAAAATGATTCAACACAGTTTGTCATGTGCATGGATGCTTTGCACAGACAGGTCATTTTAATGATGCAAGACTGTGAATACCACAAATAATACACAATGACATGGAATGTGTGTACCTTTTAAAACTAATATATACCTTATTAACACATTGGAATACAAGGCCCAAGTAACATTACAGGTCATAATTTTCAGTTGCTCTTTAAAAAGCTGTTAATTCCCACCAGAATATACACCTTGCACTAGCATGTTATAGGACTGACTACATAGGTTAACTACAACATTAGTGCATACGCTGCAGCTCAAAATAGTTGGTAAATGAAATGGAACCACAGGGGATACAGGGAATGTTTCCGGTTGGTTCTTTGGCTTTTATGACAACTGTAACTAAAGAAGGGCCAGTGGGGGGTGGGGCTTGAGGTGAGCGGGTGTGGGGCTTGAGGTGAGGGGGTGTGGGGGTAAGGGGGGTATAATACACGTTTTTTTTTTTTGGTTTCTTGGGATGTTCTTCAGGCCATCTCAAAAATAAACACGGCCCACACATAGGCTGCCTCTTCCTCTCCTCACAGAATTGCATTCTTTTGAAGCCGGCTTTTTTTCCCCTTCTCCTTCTCCCTCCTCGCCCTTTTTGATGTGCGGGCTTTGTTTTGTGTTGAAGCAGTCCCGTATTAATGGCCCATTGAAAAGTCAACAGTCATGCTCCGCGGCCGAGCACTTCCACATAGCCCTGGGCTGAGCCGCGCTCCCCATTAACCCCGAAAAGCCCCTCCCCGCCGCCGCGCTCCTAACCTGTCCGGGATGACTAACATGGGAATCGGGCTTTCTGTTCAACCCACAGCACTGAAGGCATGCAGGCCAGGAGTGCAGGAGCCCAGGATGTGTGTGTGTGTGTGTGTGTCTGTGAGTGTGTGTGTGTGTGTGTCTGTGCATGTGTGTGTGTGTGTGTGTGTGTGTGTGAGTGAGTGAGTGAGTGTGTGTGTGTGTGTGTGTGTGTGTATGTGTGAGTGAGTGAGTGTGTGTGTGTGTGTGTGTGTGTGTATGTGTGAGTGAGTGAGTGAGTGTGTGTGTGTGTCTGTGAGAGAGTGTGTGTGTGTGTGTGTGTGTGTGTGTGTGTGTGTGTGAGTGAGTGAGTGAGTGTGTGTGTGTGTCTGTGTGTGTGTATGTGTGAGTGAGTGAGTGTGTGTGTGTGTGTGTGTGTATGTGTGAGTGAGTGAGTGAGTGTGTGTGTGTGTCTGTGTGTGTGTATGTGTGAGTGAGTGAGTGTGTGTGTGTGTGTGTGTGTATGTGTGAGTGAGTGAGTGTGTGTGGTGTGTGTGTGTAGTGTGTGTGTGTGTGTGTGTGTATGTGTGTGTGTGTGTGTGTGTGTGTGAGTGTGTGTGTGTGTGCGTGTGTGCGAGTGAGTGTGTGTGTGCGTGTGTGCGAGTGAGTGTGTGTGTGCGCGTATGCGTGTGAGTGTTGTGTGTGTCTGTGAGAGAGTGTGTGTGTGTGTGAGTGAGTGAGTGAGTGTGTGTGTGTGTCTGTGTGTGTGTATGTGTGAGTGAGTGAGTGTGTGTGTGTGTGTGGTGTGTGTGTATGTGTGAGTGATGTGTGTGTGTGTCTGGAGAGAGTGTGTGTGTGTGTCTGTGCATGTGTGTGTGTGTGTGTGTGTGTGTGAGTGAGTGAGTGAGTGTGTGTGTGTGTCTGTGTGTGTGTATGTGTGAGTGAGTGAGTGTGTGTGTGTGTGTGTGTGTATGTGTGAGTGAGTGAGTGAGTGTGTGTGTGTGTGTGTGTGTGTGTATGTGTGAGTGAGTGAGTGTGTGTGTGTGTGTGTGTGTGTGTGTGTGAGTGAGTGAGTGTGTGTGTGTGTGTGTGTGTGTGTGTGTGTGTGTGTGTGTGTGTGAGTGTGTGTGTGTGTGCGTGTGTGCGAGTGAGTGTGTGTGTGCGCGTATGCGTGTGAGTGAGTGTGTGCGTGTGTGAGTGTGTTGCGTGTGTGTGCGTGTGTGCGAGTGAGTGTGTGTGTGTGTGCGTGTGTGTGTGTGTGTGCGTGTGTGCGTGTGTGCGAGTGAGTGTGTGTGTGCGCGTGTGAGTGAGTGTGTGTGTGTGTGTGTGTGTGTGTGTGTGTCTGTGCGTGTGTGTGTGTGTGTGTATGTGTGTGTGTGTGTGCGTGTGTGCGAGTGAGTGTGTGTGTGTGTGCGCGTGTGCGTGTGAGTGAGTGTGTGCGTATGCCTGTGTGCGTGAGTGAGTGTGTGCGTGTGAGTGTGTGTGTGTGTGAGTGAGTGTGAGTGCGTGTGTGTGTATGTGTGTGTGTGTGTGAGTGTGTGCGTGCGCGTGTGTGTGTGTCTGTGCGTGTGTGTGTGTGTGAGTGTCTGTGCGTGTGTGCGCGCGCGTGTGTGTGTGTGTCTGTGCGTGTGTGTGTGTGTGTGCATCTGTGTGTGTGTGTGTGTGTGTGAGCGAGTGTGAGTGCGTGTGTGTGTATGTGTGTGTGTGTGAGTGAGTGTGAGTGCGTGTGTGTGTGTGTGTGTGTGTGAGTGTGTGCGTGTGAGTGTGTGTGTGTGTAGGTGTGTGTGTGTGTGTGAGTGTGTGCGTGCGCGCGTCAGACACACACTCACGCAGTGAGAAGGCTCTCCTGCACAGTGACTTCTTACCGATTTCATTTTCACACAGGTGTCTCTGTGGCACAGGGTCTTTACCTGTGGACAAAGCGGTTAGCAAGATTGTCAAAGTATTATTTCTCTGTGACTGCCAGTATCCTTTAATGACCTGTGTTTTTATCCAGCAGCAGAAGGGAATATATTTGAAATGATGAACATCTAAAATGTCAGACATCAAGCATTAGCAGGCTGGTTTAGTGCTGTCTGTCTTTGTAGCACTGAGGTAGGGGTACCCTGTGCTGAATCTTGCTCGAGTGCTGATAGACATTATCAGGGGCATTATCATGGGCATTATCAGGGGCATTATCATGGGCATTATCAGGGTCAGTTACCCAGCTGTGTGTGTCACAGACTGTATGCAGCCTTGTGCGTGTGGTAGTGACATGAACACCTTTCTCCAAACATCGACGACAGGAATATAAAATGAGGTCATAACATGATCACAATCATACCTTTAGCGAATTAACCGTAGAATTTAGACTGTGTGTACACAGTGTGTAAAAATGCATCATGTCTTTTACTTCTGTCATGTGCAAATCAGCAAAGAAACAAATTACAGCTCATTATTCCCAGGTGAGAAAGATTATGTGTAATCACAAACGGACTGTTTCACCTTTTATGTGCTTTGACTGAGCCTCACTCATTCTTTGTTTGTCCAAGTCCTGTGATCCTAGTCTTTGCCAAACACGTTAAGCTGTGTTTGCGTGCTGCAGGCATTATACCTGGCTTTATGGGGCCCGGTGTGGTGTGAACTCCTATTGGTGAAGGAGAGAGAGAGAGTAGGGGGGGGGAGAAAGAGAGAGGGAGAGAGAGAGTGCAGGGGGGAGAGGGAGAGCGAGAGAGGGACAGAGAGAGAGAGGGGGAGAGGAGAGAGATGCAGGGGGGAGAGGGACAGAGAGAGAGGGGGGAGGAGAGGGGGAGGGAGAGAGGGAGAGAGAGAGAGGGGGAGAGAGAGAGAGAGAAAGAGAGAGAGAGAGAGGGAAAGAGCAGGGGGAGAGGGGAGAGAGGGAGAAGGGAGGGAGAGAGAGAGAGAGAGAAAGAGAGAGAGAGAGTGCAGGGGGAGAGGGACAAGAGAGAGAGAGAGGGGGAGAGAGAGAGAGAGGAGAGCAGGGGAGAGGGAGAGGGAGAGAGAGAGCAGGGGGGAGAGAGAGAGAGAGAAAGAAAGAGAGAGAGATAGAGGGAGAGAGCAGGGGGGAGAGAGAGGGAGAGGGGGGGAGAGAGAAAGGGAGGGAGCGAGGAAAAGGGGGAAAGAGAGGGGGGGTGGGGGTGAAATGGGGGAGGGCTTTCAGGGGACCCCCAGAGTGGCCGTGATGGATGTTGGTGCAGCAGGGTTAAGAGCAGGGCAGGGCAGGCCCTGTGCCTGGCCCTGGGGTGTGGGCTACCTGTCGCTGGTCTCAGGGGCCTGATCACTCTTCCAGAAGGCCTGACTTTCAGAGGGACAGACTCAGAGCAGACCCCAGCACAGACCCCGCCCAGCACAGACCCCAACCCCAGCCCCAGCCCAGCACAGACCCCAGCCCCAGCCCCAGCCCAGCACAGACCCCAGCCCCAGCCCCAGCCCAGCACAGACCCCAGCCGCAGCCCAACACAGACCCCAGCCCCAGCCCAGCACAGACCCCAGCCCCAGCCCAGCACAGACCCCACCCCAGCCCCAGCCCCAGCCCCAGCCCAGCACAGACCCCAGCCCCAGCCCCAGCCCAGCACAAACCCCAACCCAGCACAGACCCCACCCCAGCCCAGCCACAGACCCCAGCCCCAGCCCCAGCCCAGCACAGACCCCAGCCCCAGCCCCAGCTCCAGCCCAGCACAAACCCCAACCCAGCACAGACCCCAGCCCCAGCCCAGCACAGACCCAAACCCCAGCCCCAGCCCGCACAGACCCAGCCCAGCACACCCTGCACAGACCCCAGCCCAGCCCAGCACAGACCCGCACAGACCCAGCTCCAGCCCAACACAGACCCCAGCCCAGCCAGCACAGACCCACCCCAGCCAACACAGACCCCAGCCCCAGCCCAGCACAGACCCCAGCACAGACCCCCCAGCACAGACCCAGCCCCAGCCCAACACAGACCCCAGCCCCAGCCCAGCACAGACCCCAACCCCAGCACAGACACCAGCCCCAGCCCAACACAGACCCCAGCCCCAGCCCAGCACAGACCCCAGCCCCAGCCCAGCACAGACCCCAGCACAGACCCCAGCCTAGCACAGACCCCAGCCCCAGCCCAGCACAGATGAGGGGTAAACTCACACACTCAGCTACAGTACTGTACTGTGAGGGGTAAAGTCACACACTCAGCTACAGTACTGTACTGTGAGGGGTAAAGTCACACACTCAGCTACAGTACTGTACTGTGAGGGGTAAACTCACACACTCAGCTACAGTACTGTACTGTGAGGGGTAAACTCACACACTCAGCTACAGTACTGTACTGTGAGGGGTAAACTCACACACTCAGCTACAGTACTGTACTGTGAGGGGTAAACTCACACACTCAGCTACAGTACTGTACTGTGAGGGGTAAACTCACACACTCAGCTACAGTACTGTACCGTGAGGGGTAAACTCACACACTCAGCTACAGTACTGTACCGTGAGGGGTAAACTCACACACTCAGCTACAGTACTGTACTGTGAGGGGTAAACTCACACACTCAGCTACAGTACTGTACTGTGAGGGGTAAACTCACACACTCAGCTACAGTACTGTACTGTGAGGGTAAACTCACACACTCAGCTACAGTACTGTACTGTGAGGGGTAAACTCACACACTCAGCTACAGTACTGTACCGTGAGGGGTAAACTCACACACTCAGCTACAGTACTGTACCGTGAGGGGTAAACTCACACACTCAGCTACAGTACTGTACTGTACTGTGAGGTGAGAGCTCGGTTTCCCAGAGGAAAACTCATTTGAGTACCAAAGCAGGGGAACAATAAGAGCAAGGCTTTGTTTTTGGACCCGAGGGTCTCTTTTCAGAGCGGCTGCGTTTGACTGACAGGTGTCACTCAAATGCACACAAACAGCAGGAGCTGCAGGGAGCGAGGGACATGCTAATTGGCGGGAGGGCTGGGAACACATGATAAGGAAGCTGACGGGAGTGTCGTGCGTCAGTTACGGATGAGGAGATAGCTTTCAGCTATCGGACCTGCAGCCACGACAGGAGCCAGTGTGAAAGAGCGTCACAATGTATGCAGCCACTAAATGCTTTGCTTATATTTACTCATTACAAATGAAACTGAAACTAATTTGCCAAATTATTTTTTCAACAGCTATAACCGAAAAGGATCAGTGAGTCAGTCAAAGCCATAACACATTAGCTTGTGCCAACTATGGTAAACGACTGTATTATATTTTAAAAATATGCATCACGTCAAGTGCTATTTCGTTTAGAAACACTGCTGAACAAACATCAGTCAATCACATGGAAAAAGGCTAAGAATTCATAATTGAAATGGTGAGAATACCTATTTGTCATATTTGATTAATTTCACAAATGACTATATATATATCAAATTAGGTAGTTATACTGCATGTATATTGTAAGAATTCTGAAGCAATATAAAAATCTTGGGCTTAAATTTTGCATCCAATGGGAAAGCTGCAGTTGTAATAAACTATTTATTATACGAGCCTTTTGGGTTATATTCATGATAAAAGCTAAAACACAGCAACATGTAGTCAATGAAAAAAATCGTTCAGAGTTTCCAATGTGTTTTTCACCAGTGAAAGAATGACTTCTGGCCATTATGGTCAAACTGTGTAATGTGTCGAGGTTTCAATCAGCGAATGCAAATGCTTTTCCAAATGTGGTGCTGCGGCCCCTCCAGGCCCCTCCAGGGCCCTCCAGGGCCCTCCAGGCGAGGTCATTCTGTTTGACCAGCGATCCCACTCTCCTTTCTATCCCGGCCATCTGTTAGAGAGCCCTCATCCCAACACCACACACAGCGCAAGACTCAACACTGAACTGCCCTTTCCCCTGTGCAAGACTCAACACTGAACTAACCGAGCGCCCTTCCCCCTGTGCAAGACTCAACACTGAACTAACCGAGCGCCCTTCCCCCTGTGCAAGACTCAACACTGAACTAACCGAGCGCCCTTTCCTCTGTGTAAGACTCAACACTGAACTAACCGAGCGCCCTTCCCCCTGTGCAAGACTCAACACTGAACTAACTGAGCTCCCTTTTGCCTGTGCAAGACTCAACACTGAACTAACCCAGCGCCCTTTCCTTGTGTAAGACTCAACACTGAACTAACCGAGCTCCCTTTTGCCTGTGCAAGACTCAACACTGAACTAACCCAGCGCCCTTTCCTTGTGCAAGACTCAACACTGAACTAACCGAGCTCCCTTTTGCCTGTGCGAGACTCAACACTGAACTAACTGAGCTCCCTTTTGCCTGTGCAAGACTCAACACTGAACTAACCCAGCTCCCTTTCCCCTGTGCAAGACTCAACACTGAACTAACCCAGCGCCCTTTTGCCTGTGCAAGACTCAACACTGAACTAACTGAGCGCCCTTTCCCCTGTGCAAGACTCAACACTGAACTAACCAAGCTCCCTTTCCCCTGTGAGAGACTCAACACTGAACTAACCCAGCGCCCTTTCCCCTGTGCAAGACTCAACACTGAACTAACCCAGCACCCTTTCCCCTGTGAGAGACTCAACACTGAACTAACTGAGCGCCCTTTCCCCTGTGCAAGACTCAACACTGAACTAACCAAGCTCCCTTTCCCCTGTGAGAGACTCAACACTGAACTAACCCAGCGCCCTTTCCCCTGTGCAAGACTCAACACTGAACTAACCAAGCTCCCTTTCCCCTGTGAGAGACTCAACACTGAACTAACCCAGCGCCCTTTCCCCTGTGCAAGACTCAACACTGAACTAACCCAGCACCCTTTCCCCTGTGTGTGACTCAACACTGAACTAACCCAGCGCCCTTTCCCCTGTGTGTGACTCAACACTGAACTAACCGAGCACCCTTTCCCCTGTGTGTGACTCAACACTGAACTAACCAAGCTCCCTTTCGCCTGCAATAAAGTCTGCGTGGGGTTGGGACCCACCCATGCATTTATGACAGCTCTGTGTTAAATGTTTGTATTTTTATTTTAACGTTCTTGGAGAAATTCAGTGATTTAACAAGCATACCCTTTACTGTACATGGTCTCCTCTACACTGTTCTGCCTGCTTCAGTCCAACGAAAGGAAAGTCACCCTTGCTCATACATTCAGCTCATTACACACGTTTTTAAAAAGCTTATCCATATGGAAAAAAAAGTCTTCCCTGGCATGTAGCCATTGGTGCATTAGCTTATTCCCATGCATTGAGCCAGCGGTTCTTTCATTGCCACGTCGAGTTCACCCCGATATTATTTTATACTTTTTTCATTGAACGTGTAGGTAATAGGTATTCCATATGAACATGTAACACAATATGGTTTTAGCATCTAGCGGCCAGTCGTTGTTCGGCAGAGCCGGAATGGCCGCCGCTCGCTCGTTCGCTCGCTCACAGACCGGCTCTCTGTCCCACAGACCGGCTCTCTGTCCCACAGACCTGCTCTCTGTCTCACAGACCTGCTCTCTGTCCCACAGACCGGCTCTCTGTCCCACAGACCGGCTCTCTGTGTCACAGACCGGCTCTCTGTCTCACAGACCGGCTCATTGTCCCACAGACCGGCTCTCTGTGTCATAGACCGGCTCTCTGTGTCACAGACCGGCTCTCTGTGTCACAGACCGGCTCTCTGTCTCACAGACCGGCTCTCTGTCCCACAGACCGGCTCTCTGTCTCACAGACCGGCTCTCTGTCTCACAGACCGGCTCTCTGTCCCACAGACCGGCTCTCTGTCCCACAGACCGGCTCTCTGTCCCACCGACCGGCTCTCTGTCCCACAGACCGGCTCTCTGTCCCACAGACCGGCTCTCTGTCCCACACACCGGCTCTCTGTCTCACAGACCGGCTCTCTGTCCCACAGACCGGCTCTCTGTGCCACAGACCGGCTCTCTGTGTCACAGACCGGCTGTCTGTGTCACAGACCGGCTCTCTGTGTCACAGACCGGCTCTCTGTGTCACAGACCGGCTCTCTGTGCCACAGACCGGCTCTCTGTGTCACAGACCGGCTCTCTGTCCCACAGACCGGCTCTCTGTCTCACAGACCGGCTCTCTGTCCCACAGACCGGCTCTCTGTGTCACAGACCGGCTCTCTGTCCCACTGACCGGCTCTCTGTCCCACAGACCGGCTCTCTGTCCCACAGACCGGCTCTCTGTCCCACAGACCGGCTCTCTGTCTCACAGACCGGCTCTCTTTTAATACGCATTCCCTCCATTTGGCCCGAGAGCAAACACCTTCACCACATTGCATTTAGGTTAACGTATATTTTGATTGGAGAATTCCAGGTTGCTGTGGAAACAGCTGTTTCTCTGACTGGTTTAACATGGACTAGCTCAGGCAGTGAATCTGCTGTACGTTTTAAACTCTCCCTTATATGCACATGTACAAGAAATGTCTTCTATCCTAGTCAGTTCTGCTCTATTGATCTGAAATGGGAATTGGATTATCATTATGATTGAAGCATTGCATTACATTACATTACATTTATTTGGCAGACGCTTTTATCCAAAGCATAAATAGACATGGTATATTTGCTCTATATTTTGGCAACGTGTGGAGAAACGGTGTGGGGTGTTGGAAAAGAAGGAGACCCCTGCGTGGCTTAAATGTAGGCTGGGCCTTGAAAAGCAGAGCAGTTGAGATCACGCTGTGGTTAGTGTGTGTGCGGTCATGCTGTGGTTAGTGTGTGTGCGGTCATGCTGTGGTTAGTGTGTGTGCGGTCATGCTGTGGTTAGTGTGTGTGTGGTCACGCTGTGGTTAGTGTGTGTGCGGTCATGCTGTGGTTAGTGTGTGTGTGGTCATGCTGTGGTTAGTGTGTGTGCGGTCATGCTGTGGTTAGTGTGTGTGCGATCATGCTGTGGTTAGTGTGTGTGCGATCATGCTGTGGTTAGTGTGTGTGGTCATGCTGTGGTTAGTGTGTGTGCGATCATGCTGTGGTTAGTGTGTGTGGTCATGCTGTGGTTAGTGTGTGTGCGATCATGCTGTGGTTAGTGTGTGTGCGGTCATGCTGTGGTTAGTGTGTGTGCGGTCATGCTGTGGTTAGTGTGTGTGTGGTCATGCTGTGGTTAGTGTGTGTGCGATCATACTGTGGTTAGTGTGTGTGCGGTCATGCTGTGGTTAGTGTGTGTGCGATCATGCTGTGGTTAGTGTGTGTGTGGTCATGCTGTGGTTAGTGTGTGTGGTCATGCTGTGGTTAGTGTGTGTGTGGTCATGCTGTGGTTAGTGTGTGTGCGGTCATGCTGTGGTTAGTGTGTGTGCGGTCATGCTGTGGTTAGTGTGTGTGCGGTCATGCTGTGGTTAGTGTGTGTGCGGTCATGCTGTGGTTAGTGTGTGTGTGGGTGGTAGTCCTGCGCCTGTCAGCCTGTCAGGACCTGCTGATCACAGTTAACCAGGCAGGGCCAACAACCCTAAGCTGCCACCCGACACACTCTCCCAATTACACACCCAGATCCCCGCCCCCAGCAGAGAGCCCCCACCCGACACACTCTCCCAATTACACACCCTGACCCCCGCCCCCAGCAGAGAACCTCCTCTCTCCTGCTGACCTCTGACCTCACAGGGGAGGTCACACTTTCAGAGGTACTGCTTCACCTCTGACCTCCGCTAACCGCCTCAATAAAACCCCCTGCATAACAGGGCCACCAACTCTGCCTCTCCCGCTACTGCTTACCTGAGCACTAGCTCTACCTCTCCTGCTTACCTGAGCACCAGCTCTACCTCTACTGCTTATCTGGGCACCAGCTCTGCCTCTACTGCTCTCCCTGAGCACCAGCTCTACCTCTCCTGCTTACCTGGGCACCAGCTCTGCCTCTCCTGCTTACCTGAGCACCAGCTCTGCCTCTCCTGCTTACCTGAGCACCAGCTCTGCCTCTACTGCTTACCTGAGCACCAGCTCTGCCCCGATCTCTACTGCTTACCTGAGCACCAGCTCTACCTCTACTACTTACCTGAACACCAGCTCTACCTCTACTGCTTACCTGAGCACCAGCTCTACCTCTACTGTTTACCTGAGCACCAGCTCTACCTCTCCTGCTTACCTGAGCACCAGCTCTACCTCTATTGCTTACCTGAGCACCAGCTCTAGTAGTGGAAGCTCTATGTTTGCTCAACATCATTCACCAAATATTTGCTCAATGATGTTGATGTAGGGATGTGCCTCTGCAGGTGATCTTTATTCGTAGTAAATGATCACAAGCGGCATCTTGTCACATCAGACACAGAATGGGAACCAGGCCGTTGATCTGAGGAACATCAGCCCCCTGGGACATCGCTGCGAGTTTATGGAGTGAAAATGGGGCTCGTTTACTGGTACCAGGGGGAATAAGCCAGGTTTACCGGTCTCAGAGAAAGACATTGTGTGGGAACAGGTCTGCGAATGGGCAGGAGAAACGATGTTCTGCGCTTGGGGTACAAGGGTACGTGCAGAGCTTTGACAGAGCCCAGTGTGAGTGCTGCAGGGTTGCTGTGGAGGTCCGTCCTCTCTGTGCGCTTAATGCTGGGGACCGGGCCCCCGG
Organism: Anguilla rostrata; assembly: GCF_018555375.3. Classification (NCBI taxonomy): domain Eukaryota; kingdom Metazoa; phylum Chordata; class Actinopteri; order Anguilliformes; family Anguillidae; genus Anguilla; species Anguilla rostrata. The sequence goes on along the minus strand of NC_057950.1, from coordinate 28,709,319 downwards.
GCCCCCGGGCCCCCGGCTGTGGAGCTCTGGGGCTGGACTCAGTCCAGGCGCTGCCCTGTTCCTGCCAGAGCGGCCGCGGGCCCCGGCAGACCGGGCTGCGTTTCACATCTGATCCCCCTGCCGAACGGTGCGCGATACGGACTGCGACACACACGGCAGTGGAGAGGGCCATAAAACCCCTGGCACGGCCAGCGCCGCTGGGCCCTAGAGGAAGGCTGACTGCATGTCTGAGACGGCTAAGGGCAGATTCAATTTGCAGGAGCGTCATTCCCCGAGCTGACAGGAGACATAAAACAAAAACACATATAACTGCGGGACGGGGTGCGGCGATGTGATGGGGAGTTGTGCTTCTAACACGGCAGAAAAACCGTGGGAATTTAGCCGGGTCGAGCGTAGCCTGAGCGAGCCTCGGAAACAGCGCTCAGATGAGTTTTTCTGCAGACGGAGCGTCTCGTAATCCCGGGTAAATTTGACCCAGCTTGTGCAGCAGTGCTGATAGTGATGTCACCCACTGGCACATACTGTTTAATGACCCTTTTATAAAATCGCATTAATGAGGACTTCATTACAGACCCTTGGAATGAGCATTGCTGTTTCAACATACTAAAGAGACTTAATTTTCCTTGCTGTGTGACAGGCAGACAGACAGACATGTAGACAAACAGACAGATAGATGTGAGTGACTGAATGTGTGTGAGAGTGGCAGCTTATAGTATGTTAACTATGGACAAACACTTTGACGTGCAGCAGACCGGCTTGATTGACAGGTATTGAGTTACAAGCTGTCGCAGGTTGACTGACAGGCATTGTATCTGTTGCAGCTCAAAACTAGTCAGGGTTTTATGTAATTCAGACCAAAGAGTTCATACCTGTGAAAATATATGAGGGTATAATTCTAAAAGGCTATGTGCAGCTGAGTCAGCAGTTTCATGCAGTGCAGGATTACCATCTGTTGCATGCTCAGTATTGCTTGCTCATTTACAAAGCTGAACAAGCTGAAAAATTATGTAAATTACGTTTCACTCAAATTCACACAAACATGCATTCTGGTACCTATTTAATGACATTTAGTTCTCTCTACAAAGAAAACACGCATGCATGCACGCACGCAAACATGTGCGCACACACACATACATACATATGCGCGCATGCACCCACGCACACACTGACTGTTCTGGGTCGCATAGAAACTACGCCTCACTCAGAATAGCTTGCTACCCTGCAGATCAGTTTGTGCCTCCTTATACCCCTGACTCCTGCCTGTGGAGCGGTGCACAGCCTTATGAACACACAGGAAGCGCCACTGAACACACTTTAACACAGTCACGGCAAGCAGACCCCTTTACAGCTCTGCCTCTGTCCATTTCCCCTTCTCGTTCTGCATAACACACGCACACACACACGCACACACACACACACACAGGTGCACACACACACACTCACACACAGGCATACATGCACATACACAGTCATACACACACACGCACACACACACGTGCACACACACACACACACTCCTACACACACACACACACGCACACACACACGTGCACACACACACACACACAGCAATGCATTTTGCAGTCCTCTCCCCTGGTCTGTAAAATCGGCTCTTTTTAATCTTGGCCTCAGAAGACGCAGCGAAGCCCCCCGCCACTCGTCTGTCCCAGAACAGCTGTGCGGATCTGGGGAGGGAAGGGATGAGGGGGGGGGGAGAGGGAAGAGAAGAAAGGATGTTCAGCAGTCCGCAGGGAGGCCAGCTCTTCTCTATCTCCAGCGGCTGGGGGGTGGGGGCAGGGGGTGGAGGGGTACGTCTCCACCTCTTCTTTACACAGATCACATTTCAACTGGTGGGGGGGGGGGGGAGTGGGGAGGGAGTTTGAGGGGGGGGGTCTGTTCCACACCACCCTGCTGCCCCAGCTCCATTGCACAGGAGCCTGAGGAAAATTAAATCAAGGGCCCATTAAAGCAAACGGCAAACAAAATTAATTAAAGGTCTCATGCAATTAAACGTTTGCCTCTGACCTTAATCCTGGGATTGGGTTAGAAGACCCCTGAAGCCTAGGACAAGTTGAGCCTTAAACACAGCAGGAGTTATTGTTTGTCGCGGCTAAAACTGTCATGTGGCTAATGTGCCTTTTGTGTTTCCGTGGCTACTGAAACATTCAAAGGTGAAAGTTCACAGCAGTAAACATTGTGAAAATGGATTCACTGCATTCTGTGCAATGGAATCTTTCCGAACGCAATGTGTGCGTGAGATGTGTCGCAGTGCTTGAATGGAATTATTTTTTTATCCCCTGGTTCATATGAACTGGAGCTGATTTTAATCGACAGTGAAATTCTGAGCTTCCATTAACCGCTCCATTTTGGGCTGCTCAGAAAGTATGAGCTGCCCAATAATGAGCGAATGAGTGACTCTGTGTTTTAGGGTGTTAAGAGCAAAATACACAAATTCACATGTTGCTGTTAAAATACTTCTTGTACTTTGACTGCTATTATTATTATTATTATTATTATTTTTATTAGTTATTTTTATTATTATATATACTAAATGTATACTAAATATACCATATACTGAAACAATAATAATGACAACAATAATAATAATAATAATAATAATAATAATTACATTACATTACAGGCATTTAGCAGACGCTCTTATCCAGATTACATTACATTTATCCAGATTAATGTAATGTAATGTAATAATAATAATAATAATAATAATGATAATAATGATAATAATAATAATAATAATAATTTTGTGTTTAAAAAGATCCCGTAAATTTGGTGCAAAGGATGATTAGCTCATAAAGGTGTCCTTCCACGCTGGTATGAGGTAGGGAAAGAGCGGCTGATTGGAATAGCATATGCTTCAGAGCCTATGTAGCGTACCCCTCCGGCAGAGAAAAGCCCTGATCCGTCCTCACCGTCCGTCCTTCAGGACCTGAGCAGCACGATACGAACACACGCGACCAGCGCGCACGAGCCCGCCGAGACCCAGCCCGAAATCTACAGAGAGAGCGAGCGAGAGAGAGCAAGAGAGAGAAAATACAGCGTGGGAGTCAGAGAGAGAGAGAGCAAGCGAGAAAGACAGAGTGAGAGAGAGTGAGGTTGGTGGGAGTAAGAGAGAGCGAGAGAGAGCCAGAGCGAGATGAAAAGGGAGTGGGAGTGAGAGAGAGAACGAGTGAGTGAGAGACGGAGAGAGATAAAAAGTGAGAGGGAGTGAGAAGGAGGGAGTCAGAGAGGGAGAGAGAGTGAGAGAGATGAAAAGTGAGTGGGAGTGAGAGAGAGCGAGTGAGTGAGTGAGAGACGGAGAGAGATAAAAAGTGAGAGGGAGCTAGAGAGAGAGTGAGAGGGAGATAAAACGGAGAGAGGGAGTGAGAAATGGAGCAAAGTGGAAAAGCAGAGGGAGCGGGTCTGGCTGGAATTCGGAGGAAAGGAGAGCTGGAAAGAGGAAAGCGGTGCGTCGAGCGCTGTTGTGTTTATGTAGTTTCCTTCAAAGGACGGCCTAATTATTTTTCCATACCGCGCGTCGCAGCAGCGCTGACTGCAGGTTAAAGCGCTGTCCTGTGATTCGCCGCTTAACCCCCTGCCATCCCCACCACAGAGCCTCAGACTTTGCATTTGTTCATTTGAAAACGTTCACCGTAGGTCATGTGCTCGATCTGAAGTCTCTTTTTCCCATAATGCCTGCTCGCTGTCGTTACGTTTAGACCTCATGGCAGAGCGGAATGAAGCGCGGGATGATGAGTCCTGAGGTAAAAAGAAAACAGGGAAGGAATGCAGTGGTAAAGCCAGGGGGCAGGAGGACTGAACACCAGCTACAGGGGGGCTTCCCCGGGACGTTAAGTAGACACGGACGTCCCAGTTATGAGCGATGTTAAAATTGATTTTCTGGTTTATTTACCACAGCGCTTGGAAACAGTTATCCGAATCACTTTGAAATGAAAATGATCGTTGACGTGTTTGCCTATGGAGCACCCCCCCTGCCTCCCCCCCACCCCCCCTCCCCCCCCCCGGGACTGCGGTTGGTTTGAGCCGATTGCATGAGTAATGAATAAGACATGAGGCTGGGAGTGTGATAGGGGGCCGGTAAACATGGTGGAGTCCGTTCTGAGGTGGAGGAGAGGTAAGAGAGCGGGGTGCGGTGCACGAGCGTGGCTACAGGTAAGGCAGCCAGGTGAGCTGCGGCGTGAAGCGGTGAAATAAAGGCCTGAAATCTGCGGTGTGAAGTGAACTGCACTCTCCATGACATCCAGAACTGCCTTTCCAACAGCTATGTACAAATAAACGCGGCTATTAATGTGAGTGTGTCACACATCCTGGGGTCTTTAGATGGGAAAACACGTAAGATGGTAGCGGAATTAACGGTTTGAAGCCTGCGATGATGACAGTGCAGAACCGAACAAAATCTGTGGAATCCGAGATCGTGATCGTTGTCTTTTCAGCCTGAATATTTGTACAAAAATACACACTGACACATACATGAGTATGTGTATAACCCCTGTAGCAAAGGGTCATACACTGCAAAATGTTCGGGGTTAAATCAACTCTAGTAGACTGTTTGATCCCTACTGGGTCCATATGAACTGTATTTGAATTTAATTAGCACTGAATATCATACGGTTGTACTGTAGTATAAAAGCAGCATGTCTGCCATCTTCCCTGGATATTTGAAGGCGGAGTTACAGAAATCACTTAGCCGGACTCCGGAGTGAAGTGGTCATTAAACTGTCACGGCTGCCCACAGCTTTGTTTGCCATCGAAGCAGCGGCGGCCTGAACCCCCCCGGCCTGCCCCGAGACCTCCCCTGACCCCCGGCACCCTCCGTCTCGCCCCGGCCGTAAAAAAAAAAAAACCGCGATGCAGCACCGTGGAAACAAGATGTTGCCGCGGCCCGGACAAGCTGGGGAACCAATTAAAAGAGGCGAGGCGGCTGTGCCGAGGCCCGTGTGGCTCCGCTTGGCCCCCGGTGAGAGAGCTGACCTCGCAGAAGCCCGGTCGGGGGCCCGAAGGGGGCCGGCCTCGGTGGAGGAGGGGGGGGGGCCCGACACCCCCACGCTGATAGCCCTGCTGCCTTCTTTAGCACGCGAATGTGCTTAAAGCCACCCCCACCCCCCTTTCCTCTGATAAGGGGGCTGAGTAGTCAGTGTGTTCAGACTGGGGCCCTTATCTCAACACTGCCACTGTGTTCAATTAAGTGGGAAATAAAGCTCTTTCCATTAAGGATGATAAAGCCTGGGAGCCTCTGAGCAGGAGCCCCATATGCAAACGCCATACATATATTCAAATATATTTCCATTATATTGGCATATAACACTTATATAACGCAATATATATGCAATATTATGCATTACTGTATTTTTTTAGATATTGCGATATCATACTGCTGTTAAATGTATTTAAATGATATTCTCCAGACAAGTCCAGAATTATTATGATATGTTGCACTAGTATATGCACAATATAAGATATATTGTATGTGCAATTATGCCTTATATTCCATTTTTATAAAGACCTGTGTGTGTACAGTGCATGCTTGTCTACCACATGGAATATCAGTGTAAACTGGGTTTGGTAGCCTTAAATATAGCTACATATAAATATATAAATACAGCTTTTTGGAGAGGATGCAATCCAAAGAACCTTTCTTTTCATCATTGTGAGATGTACGTGTACGTCAGACCGCAGGGGAACTTGCAGCTACGGCTATTTGTCATGTTTCAAACATATGTGCATGTCATTGTCTTTCGCGCATAATAACTAGTTTGCCATGACCGTGTGTGAATCCGAGCCCCAGTTTGAATTAAAATCAGATCTGTTTTTGTCAAATAAGGCAGGGCATACAGTTTGGCCCGAGACAACACCAAGTAGCCAAAAAATGAAACATCAATGCGTGTCTCGCATATTTTATTTTTTTAATGTATTATTTGCAACAAAGTTACAGAGAATGACCTGGCGGGCTCTTTGATTTGCCTTACAGAATGCGGCCGTGTTGATGAGCTTTCTCTTCCCGTTATTCCTAATTAGGTAAACAGGTTCAGTTCGGGGCGGGCCGGAGCTCCCGGAATGCTTTTAGGAATGTGCCGGGCCGGACGGAGGGGGGAACGTGAGGCTGGGACGCCGGCGCATTCCTCGCTCGCTCTCCGCGCGTCAGTCAGCGCGCTATCTCTCCCCCCTCTGGCCCCGCCCACTCCCGGCCTCCCCGCCCGCGCGTAGCCGCCGGTGTGCCGATCGCTCCCGACCCGCTGACAGAGGGGGGCCCCCCATGTTTTAAATCTGCTGATAACCCCTCTGCCCGGGCACTGCTCTTCAGCTTACCTTTCTCCACTCGCGCTGTGCTATTTTAACCCCCCCCCTCCCCAAAACTGCGCACCTCTCCTTATCAAACCCACCCCCAGAATAGCCACACAAGCCAATAAGGGCCATAGGTGCCGCTGTCTGTTACTCAATACAAATACTATTGACGTGGCCTTTTATTTCTGTGTATTATTCAGTGCATTGAAACCTCGGTTCGGCGAACGATAAAAAAAAAAAACCTTGTAAGCATTTATTTAAAAATGTATTTCACTGTGTGTGTGTATGTGTGTTTCTGTGTGTGTGTGTGTGTGTGTGTGTGTGAGTGAGTGTGAGTGAGTGTGTGTGCGTGTGTTTGTGTGAGTGTTTGTGTGTGTGCAAGTGTGGATGTGTGTGTGTGTATACGTGTGTATGTGTGTGTGTGTGCACGCGAGTGTGACTGTGTGTGCATGTGCGTGTGTGTGTGTGTGCATGCGTGTGTGTGCATGTGCGTGTGTGTGTGTGTGTGAGAGTGAGTGTGTGTGCATGTGCGTGTGTGTGTGTGCACGCGCGTGTGAGTGTGTGTGCATGTGCGTGTGCGTGTGTGTGTGTGTGTGTGCACGCGCGTGTGAGTGTGTGTGCATGTGCGTGTGTGTGTGTGTGTGTGTGTGTGCACGCGCGTGTGAGAGTGTGTGCATGTGCATGTGCGTGTGTGTGTGTGAGTGAGTGTGTGACATTAAGTGAGTCATAGGCCGTTTGACAGTCGGCTGCAATGGACCTCCTTGGGGGACCAGTTGATACATTTGATGCAGGACCTGCTGGCGACTCGACAAGAGCTGTCAGAGGAATAGCAGGAGATGCTTATCAATCACAGCCCTGTATCTGCTGAGCTGTCCGTCACAGCCCAGGCCAGCTGTGATTGGATACAGACGACAGTGCAGTGTGTGTGTTTGAGAGAGCAGTGTGTGTGTGTGTGTGAGAGCAGTGTGTGTTTGTATGTATGTGAGAGCAGAGGGCACAGTGTGTGTGTGAGAGCAGTGTGTGTATGTGTGTGTGTGTGTGAGAGAGCAGAGGGTACAGTGTGTGTGTGAGAGCAGTGCGTGTGTGTGTATGTGAGAGCAGAGGGTACAGTGTGTGTGTGAGAGCAGTGTGTGTGTGTGTATGTGAGAGCATAGGGTACAGTGTCTGTGTGAGAGCAGTGTGTGTATGTGTGTGTGTGTGTGAGAGAGCAGAGGGTACAGTGTGTGTGAGAGAGCAGTGTGTGTGTGTGTATGGAGAGCATAGGTACAGTGTGTGTGAGAGAGCAGTGTGTGTGTGTGTGTGTGTGTGTGAGAGAGCAGAGGTATGGTGGGCATGCTGACAGTGCCAGGGTTGTTATTACATGCCACTCTTACATGTCACTCTGACGTGTCACTCTTACATGTCACTCTTACCTGGCATGTTCGGGCTCCTTTAACACCCACAGTGAGGACAGAGAGGTCACAGTGTTTGTTGCTGTTGTGTTGGAAGGCGTACCATTGGGGGATTAGAGTTCTCCTTCCTGCCCAATCCGAGCGGCTGTCCCTTTTACCCCCTCCCTGCCTCTGCTGATGTGTCGAGTGGCGATCTCACATTCTGGCTGGATAAGGCTAACAGCTGATGGGCCCGGGAAGTGAGTGATCTGTATCAGGAGGATCTCACCGCATTAATTAACCTATGAGAAGCAACCAATTAGAGTGTGTTCTGCATTACTCCAAAGAGTCTCTGGAGCAGTGTGTGTGTGTGTGTGTGTGTGTTTGTGTATGTTTGTGTGTGTTTGTGTGTGTGTGTGTGTGTGGGCTGACAGGATGGGGCGAGAGGTAAAGAGAAAGAGATGGGGAACGGGACAGACAAGTAGAGCAAGAAAGAGAGAGAGAGGGAGAGTGAGAGAGAGTGTGATTGAGAGTGTGATTGAGAGAGAGAAGGAGAGAGAGCGAGATTGAGAGAGAGTAAGAGAGTGAGTGAGAGAAAGAGTGAATGTGAGTGAGAGAGAGAGAGTGAGAGTGAGTGAGAAAAAGAGAGTGTGAGAGTGAATGAAAGGAAGAGAGTAAGAGAAAATTCAAATTTTCCTAGGAGAGGAAAGGTGCTGCCAAAATTTGGCTGCAAAATATGTAGCTACCTGCCACAGCTTGAGGGACAGTTTTGACATTCAGAAATTATGATGAATTGTCATTTGTTATTTTATGAATTATCTTAATCTAATAATCATTAGTCTATGTATTTGTGCATATTTATTATGGGTTTACTGGTTAATAATTCATGACATTACACTATAGTTTATATGCATTGTAATGTGTTTTTACAAAGCTTTGGCAACACATCATTGAATTGTCTGCAATAAAGCATTTTAACGACCCCAGAGAGAGAGTTATGAGAGCATAGAGAGGCAGGCTTCTTCCTTGCTTAGAGTGCATTTTAGCCTCAGCTTACCCGGGATCAGCCCTGCCAAGACCACCTCACTGTGTTATATAAGCACCTAACTTAACAGTTTCATGAGCTCAGCCATACAGAAGCTTCTTCCTCGAGGGGAGTTAGAGTGCAGTTTTAGTGCTGGGTAGCTCCACACACCTCTGATGGGGAGTGAGAGTGCAGTTTCAGTGCTGGGTAGCTCCACACACCTCTGATTGGGAGTGGGAGTGCAGTTTCAGTGCTGGGTCAGAGCGTTGGGTAGCTCCACACACCTCAGAGAGGGCAGGGAGCGGGCAGTGGATTTCCAGCAGGAGAATGAATATGCAAAGTGAATTTACCTCATAAATACCACATGAAAGGACTCCTGGAGAGAGTAAAGCAATGTTATTAGCCTCAGTTTAAGAAAAAAGTGATGCAAGAGAATTACAATGTGACTGTGTACTCATGGAGGAAGAAGCAGCATTCAGCACACACAAAGGACAGCGCAGATCCACAGGGGAACTGGGAAACTTAGTCCAGAAATTTAGGAAAACGAGAAACATTTGATTCAAATGAAACTGAAAGCATATGCCATGCAGACACTGAGAGGATGCTCTGTCGCACAGTTCAGTAATTGTATTTTATTTATCTATAAAGCCCTGCTTATGAGGCTTCCCTTTTATCTCTGCTCCTTGATTGCATTTAAACACAGCAGATACGGCGCTAGGTCACAAGATTATTTCATTTTGGATGTACCACAGGTAAAAACCGAACTTGGCAAAACCGGTTTTAAATACTTTGCCCCATGGAAATGGAATAAATTACAGAAGACCTTAAATCTGGAATGTCTCGTTCCGTTAGAGGATTTTAAAATATTGACCTCTGATATGTTGGATATTGCTCGTGATTGTTTTCTTTGATCGGTATGTTAGTTGACAGCTCAACTCCTGTACCTATGATATGATCTGTATTTGTCCAATGTTTTTTAAATTTTTAAATTTTTTTTATTTTTTATTTTTTTATGCACTTGTCTGTTGAATGTGTTTTATATATGTTTTTACATGTACATGCAGGTCTCTCTTGAAAAAGAGATCTCAATCTCAATGAGACTACCTGTTTAAATAAAGGAAAATGAAATGAAATAATGATCTATGGGTTCGAAATTTTAACTGTGTCATGGTTAAACAAAATGTTGCTTTTCCTTGGACACACATACGTGAGTTTTCAAGCTATTGTGTAATGAGATATTTTCACTTTGCACCTCACGGCAAGACTTTTCATAGGGCGGTTGTGGATTCTCTCGCTATCACAAAGTCAACCTTCCAAAGCTGTTTCGTGCATACTATTTCCCAGGGAAAAGAGGAGAGATGTGATTCGCATTTGCGTAGTGACACAGCTTGCTCAGCCCTGTTCAGAGTTTGTTTTATTTGCAGAAGTCACTGGTGTATCCTGGAAAAAAAGATGATAGTAATTCAAGGGTAGGGGAGGAGGAGAACCAGTAATTCTGTGGTCCTCTCTGTAGTCAGATTGTACATCAATTTTCATCACAGCTTTTGGCCACTAGTTGTTACATTGTTTCTGTTGTGAACGAAGATAGTTTGGTCATTTCAAAGCTGTAGACTTGCAAACACAGTCCTGACAAATTGGTCTATGATTATTTGCCCGCTAATGGAGATGGGAACAAAATGCCTGTGGTTAGGCTTAGCACCGTGGACAGCACAAGGAGCACGGCAGAGCTCGTAAATTGATGAAATAATTCCGTTCCAATCGTCGCTGCTTTTTAGAGCGGTTCTACTGGCCATGGCTTCAAATGACTTAATAGTGAAATTTTAGGAGCTGTGAAAATGTATGCTTTACTTTTATCATAAGTAGTCTATATAATTAGGCTGCACTAAAATCTTCACTGCTACTCACAGTGGTTGCTTGGTTGGCTTTTGCTCAGTGCTTTTTATCAGTTCTTCTTAACACATGCTGTAAAACAGTCAATAAATCTGTAGAATTCATATAAAGATGACATGGAGTCACGTAGAATGAATGGGTTACGAGTTTTCTCTGAGCGCACTGATTTAGCGATTTATCACGGGTGTGCACCTAGGAGGTGATTAGCACCTGTGTGTGTGGGGGGGTGGGGGGGGAATGAAAGTGAGGGATACAGGGACAGAGAGAGAGCAAAACCAAACCGCCACACTCCCCAGACATCTCTATTATTATTATTACAGGCATTTAGCAGACACTCTTATCCAGAGCGACTTACATAGTATGCATTTATACAGCTCGATGTATACGGGAGCAATGCAGGTTAAGTACCTTGCTCAAGGGTACAACGGCAGTGTCCTACCGGGGAATCGAACCTGCAACCTTTAGGTTGTAAGACCAACTCCTTACCCATTATACTACACTGCCGCCCCACTGCCGCACATCTGGAGAACCGCGGTCGCCAACAGCAACGTCCCGCCATTCTTCTAGAGTCTGAAGCTCTGCATAGCACAAAAACTCAGCTTCAGGCGTTCAAGGTGGAAAATTCCCCAACTTCGAACAAAAATGCCCACCTGTTCCCATTTTAAAAAAAATTGTATATATCTATGCCCAAGAAGGAAACAAGAACAAAATAGAAAAACTCGTCACCTCAATATTCAAAATGCTAAAACATTCATAAAATATTTAAACCAACTTGTACCCATGTCATGCTGGGGACCCACAATGTAAAAAAAACAGCCGATACTCTGCAACGCTCCTGATAAATTCTACATATTGATGCAATTGCTTTTGTTTTCACTTTAAAGAGTTGTAAACTGCCACTCAGAGAGTCAAAGAGATTCATTGGCTGAGAAGCGGAGAAGAAAGACCGGTCACACTCGCTGGCCGCAGACCACAATGCAAACTGGGAAACAGCGCGTATTGTCATTCAAAGAGGGGAGACAGGCAGTTCTTTTCAGCGGGCGGACTCCCGGATTACAGGTAGTTGTGAACTCTCGCCATTTGTTGAAGTTTAGGCCCAGTACACAAAAAGAATGGAGTAACAATGACTTCAAATAAGCCTTTTAGGTAAACTCCCTTCGGACCCCATAAAAGAAAAGACAAGATACAGACGCAGGTATCTTGTGTATTCTCGCTGTGTATTGGCTTCTTTTTTTGTTGTCTTTTTTTCTTTTTCCTCCCAAAATTAACAAACTGAAACGTCTCCCGACTATTCAAATGAGTGCGCCCTAATGCATCTGTGTGCTTTAGACTGCCCTCAGGTATTTCTTCTGTGCATTTTGCATTCTGCAACGAGTTGAATGCGAACAGTGGACCCAGCCCCTACGCCGCTTGGGACGAGCGCTTCAAATAAACGCTCTGCGTTAGTTCTGCAGGATTCACAGAAGCAGCTAACTGCCAGGACACATCAAGGCGAACGACAGAGATAGCCCTGTTTCTGAGTTGGAGTGTGTGCAGTATGACTGTGCTACTGGCACTGGGGCTCACAGATCACCCCACCAACAGTTCTGCTCAGCTTAACGCACAGTTATTGCGATCTGCGTCAATATGAAACAACATCTACCATCTCAAATGTGGCATGACATGAAAGCTTTAAATGTACTTCTTGTAGAGTCCATTGTGTTTATTTATTTCCGAATGACCGGCACTTCTTTACATATGTTTATTATTTTATATTATATAGTTACACACATGCTCTTACCCCATGTACAAAATAAACGAATGCTTCCTATTTTTGTACGCTCTAAAAACAGAATAATTTTGAATGTTCCAAAATCTGCTTCTGTTTGCTAATTGGGTGTCAAGAGAAACAGGTTTGTCAGCATGATTCAGATAAGACTGGATGTGTCCATTTCCCCTCAGTTAATGGGGACAGGCCAAGCCCACTGCCTGCACTGTGACTTCTCCTTTGTGTTTTCATAACTTTTCAAATGACGAGCAAAGAAGAGATTCTGATTTGTTCACTAAACCATCAGTTAATATGAATCCACGAGTACACCTAAGTTTGCCTTTCCTACTGACAAAAAAGAAAAATATGAAAAGACCAGAATAAGATCAGTTACTGAACACTGAATAATGAGCATAGAAGAGAAAGCCGATCACATGAGCAAAAAGGAGCATGATTGAAATGGGGATTCATTAAGAATATTTAAAAATGGTAAATATAAAAAATACTTTTCTGTTCTTCATAGAATTTTCTTCCTGAAACTGTAAAATAGACCTTCTTTTGCAACAAAATGATCTAGAACTATTACTGGATGCAAAAGTGTAATTAAACATATGCTAAATCTAACGTCTCAGCTCATTATGAATATTTTCAGACTCAAAAGAAAATATTCACACATATCAGACCATTGAATGCACACAAAATACATGAATGAATTATGAGTAAAATACATTTTCTTCAGAGCTAAACCACCACTTCTAATCTTCCAATTCAATGATTCAAGGTGCTGAAATCAGACCTCACTGTGGGTAATGGTTTCTAACAGCTCTCCTGTATGTAGTCCTTGGGTGCCCTCTAGTGTTGCTATGAAAGACTTCTCACAGAGAGCTGACTAGGCTTCACTGGAGTGGATATTGTCTATCACTTCCTTTTATATTAAAACAGAAAATGAGACAGCGCAGTGTGAATCGAGTCAGTATCTTTAATGTGACTAAATCTATTTGATCATTACTTTTAAACTATCACTATTACTATTACTACTACTAAGACTGATAATACTGGTACTACTACTGCTACTACTGCTACTACTGCTGCTGGTAGTACTAGTACTTACAACAACAACAACAGCAGCAACAACAAAAGTAAAATTCTGAGTGGAAAAAATGTTCACTTTTCCATTAAAACTTCTTAAAAGGAAACAATAACCCCATGGGAACAGCTGACCTGTTCTGCTGGTTTAAAGTCCCTGTCTCTGAACAAGTTGAGGAATCACACAGACACGCATACTGAGGGAAAAAGAACGCTTTCAGCATCACATCATACGGAACGCAAGCACATCAAAGACGAAGAACGGCCGCATGTACCGAAAGGACCCACATCCCCCCTTACCCCCGCCCTCGCCCCGCCCCGTCTCTCCGTCTGCTCCAAACGGTCCCAGCGAGAGGTCGGGGAGCAGGAACCAAAGTAACGGGGAAGTGCCACATTCGACAGGTACTTGCTGCCATGTTTACAAATAGGAGAAACACTGCGACGGCGGCAGTTGTGAAAAAAGAGAAATGAAATGCAGGGGTTGCGGGTTCCAGTACAGGCACGCCGTTTGAGTCTCAGTCCTTTGTGCCCGCTTCGGTTCCCATGCTCACCGACGCACCCAGCTGGGCGGCTTTTCAAATGGAGCTCTCCTGGGGGGCGGATTGGGGGACAGGAGCCTCATTATAAACAGGACCGACGGCGTATTGGGCAGGGGGGCGAGGGCCTGGAAAATTCAGCTGTGGGGTAACAAGTAATTGCGAAGATGGTGAATCCCTGAGTTTCATATGAAGGAGGCGGAGATTAGCAGGCTGACGACCCGGTGGGGGAAGAGGTGGAGGGGGCTGTTTATGGGTCAGTCAGGGGTGAGCCAGGCCACGCTGTGTGCTGCTTAGTGTCTGTAAAACACGGCAGACATGCTATCTGCCCAGAGAGGTACCTCTGCTCCCTTAACTACGCACACACACACACACACCTACTGTACACACACACACACACACACATACACAAATACTGTAAACACCAACACACACACACACACACATACACAAATACTGTAAACACCAACACACACACACACACCTACTGTACACACAACACAACTACACACATACCATAACACACACACACACACACACACCTACTGTACACACACACACACAACACACAAATACTGTAAACACCAACACACACACACACACACACACACCTAATGCACACACACACACACATACACAAATACTGTAAACACCAACACACACACACACACACACCTAAGCACACCTACTGTACACACACACACACACACACAAATACTGTAAACACCACCACACACACACACACACACCTATTGTACACACACACACACACACCTACAGTACACACACACACACACACACACACACAAATACTGTACACACACACACACACACACATACACAAATACTGTAAACACCAACACACACACACACACACCTACTGTACACACACATATACTATACACACACACTTACACACTTAAGTACACTCACAATTACCGGACTGCTGTCGAACATTCTCAGAACACAGAAAAGTGTGCACACATGTTATTCAACATTAGTAAATATCAAGGTTAATTAAAAAAATGGACTGACTGAATGTATGATATTCTGTTGTAGTGCTAAGTAAAAAGTTGTGTAAGTCGCTCTGGATAAGAGCGTCTGCTAAATGCCTGTAATGTAATGTAATGTAATGTATGCTCCTGTTCAACTGCCAGTGATGATACCCCACCAACAGGTGGCGCCCCACGCTTCAGCAGGCCTGGGCACACGTGCCACTCGCACCTGCGTAGCGGCTGGTGTCACTTAATCACATGACGCCAACAAGTATGTATAAATACACAGGCAGCCTCAGCTTGGAAACCTGAAAGACCGGCGTGCTCATGATGAAGTCTAGCTGGTGTCTCTTACTCAGTAAATGTAATGCAGAAGAATGTTTCCTGAATCTCAGGACTGATTAAATATGATCACTGATTATAGTCTCTCCTTCCCTCTCATCTCTGGACAGGTGTGGACTGAAGCTGTGTGGCCAAACACTGGAAAGCTATTCATGTATGAACATGCAGCACATCTGCCTGAACCTAGGAATAAGCAGGTTAATGGATGGATGGATGTGTCTGGACCTGCTTCCTGTTTTATTTCGAATGGCTCAGAACATTAGTATTGAAGCTAACACCTGGGCCCAGAAAGACTCACTGCCTGTAAAACATTCTCATTGGTGGAATAGTTGAATGAGTGACTTCACTTCATTACTACAAATAACGGAAATTGTTCATCAATATCACAGGATTTGGAGGGAAGCAATGCATTGTGGGAGTGTCTGCTCTACAAGCCACAGGAAAAGATAAAATACAGGATAATAATAAAACTGACCAGCCTCCGTTTTTGTTGTTACCCACAGGTACAAACTGTGAAATGTTTTAATTAGGCATGTGTTAGAAAGGCTTTTATTTATTTGTGCAAGGACACATAACACCAGTCCATATATTTGGAATAGTCATTTTGTGTCTGATACACTTTCAGACTTTCAAATTACAACTTGCAGCGCATTAGTAGACAAAATAAATACAAAATTTTTTTATTTACATAGACATATCCCCCTCCCTCTCCCTCTCACTCTCTCTGTCTCTTTCTCTCTTTCACTCTCTCTCTCTCTCTCTGCAGAATACCCGGTACAATTTTAAATGTATTCGTTCCTTCTTCCTTGTTGATCATTACATTTCGTACTTTCATTTCAAAATATCCCGGAAAGTGATATAGGCTACACAAGACCAGCAGTGCAATAGTAATGACATTACGTTACATTTATTTGGCAGACGCTTTTATCCAAAGCGACGTACAAAAAGTGCATTTCGTGGTCATAGACAAATGACCCGCGTGCGTGTTCGTGTCCTGTCCTTCGTCTGAGCGTCTCTGAGTGTTTCACAGCGAAGCGGCTCTCCCCTCAGCGACCGCGACCGCGGTTCGGCCGCCTGGGCGATCCGGAGCGGCCATTCTGCAGCAGAGCTCTCGCAGTAGCAGCGCGGAGCCGCAGATTTATGGAGCCAATTAGACCCGGGCTGATTAGACGGCCGGGTCGATAGAGCCGCTTCGGGAATTCGCCCCGGAGTAGCGGAGTAACACCCCTATGCGATACGTGCCGCGGGCTCTTTAATGACCGCACTGAATCAGGGCCTGGCTTCGGCAGCTCGTCCAAAAGACAGACATAATACGACTGGCAGGGATGGGACTGAGCTACTGTAGCTCAGGCAGGGATGGGACTGAGCTACTGTAGCTGAGCCAGGGATGGGACTGAGCTACTGTAGCTCAGTCAGGGATGAGACTGAGCTACTGTAGCTCAGACAGGGATGGGACTGAGCTACTGTAGCTGAGCCAGGGATGGGACTGAGCTACTGTAGCTCTGACAGGGATGAGACTGAGCTACTGTAGCTCAGGCAGGGATGGGACTGAGCTACTGTAGCTCAGGCAGGGATGGGACTGAGCTACTGTAGCTGAGCCAGGGATGGGACTGAGCTACTGTAGCTCAGGCAGGGATGGGACTGAGCTACTGTAGCTCAGACAGGGATGGGACTGAGCTACTGTAGCTGAACCAGCGATGGGACTGAGCTACTGTAGCTCAGACAGGGATGGGACTGAGCTACTGTAGCTCAGGCAGGGATGGGACTGAGCTACTGTAGCTCAGACAGGGATGAGACTGAGCTACTGTAGCTCGACATGATGGGACTGAGCTACTGTAGCTGACGGATGGGACTGAGCTACTGTAGCTCTGCAGGGATGGGACTGAGCTACTGTAGTCAGGCAGGGATGGGACTGACTACTGTACTGCGATGGACTGAGCTCTGAGCTCGACAGGGATGGGACTGAGCTACTGTAGCTCAGACAGGGATGGGACTGAGCTACTGTAGCTGAGCCAGGGATGGGACTGAGCTGGCTCAGGGATCTGAGTAAGGCTGTATACATACTTGTATTTTACAGGTTGATTTCAGTATGAAATAACCCCACCTTCCACAGGGTTACGTCTGAAAGCACCTTTTTAAGCTTGTGACATTAACATAAGGGAACTGAAAACATCCATAAACACAGGGTTTATTTTGACTGCTGCTAATGATTTGCAAGTGTGGCAGTTTAAATAAACTTCACCTCCCTGTAGCACATTTATTTTTGCTTCATGTAATATGGAACCATGGGGAACTATAACTTTAATTATAATTACAAGCGTTAACATTTCTGTATATCATTTTTTGTTTCATTACATTTTTGGAAACTTCTTTATATTGTTTTTGTTTTTTTGCTTTTGCCGAAATTTGGTATGCATCAGGGGGAAAAGTCTGTTATACCATTCCATAACACAGTTTAACTGATAACAGTAATAACCTGAACCATATTAATCTTTAGCCTCATCTTAAATGAAAAACACAGAGTGGGATCTTTCTGGAAAATAATCTAAATAGGGATGAATTAAGTGCGAAAACCTGTCCATCGGTTCCACCTTACAGGGGAGGGGTGCCTACACCGCCCCCTACCTGCTACGGCCGGTACTGCTGCATGTCCTTCTGCATGGGGGCAATTTAAAGGGAGGAGACCTAACTCCCCATCATATTCATCTAAATATTTCAGATATATTTAATCACTTATTTTTATATGCACATTTTGTCACTTTACCCTTGAAGCTTCTTGGCCTTGTGTGTGCTATTTATGTATGTATTTATTTATTGATGTATTTAGTTATTCACTGGCCCACAGTGATGGCTGTCAGTGGCACTAACCTTGGCTTCTGCAGTAGTGAGCTGATTTATAGCAGGCAGTCGGTTCTGACCTTGCACTCGGTCTAAAGCAGTATAAATAATGTCTGCTAATTTCAGCTGTAGCATACACACACACAAACGTACTATACATTCACACACACACACACATACTGTACACGCACACACACACACATACTATACATTCACACACACACACACACACACACACACACACACACTGTACACGCACACACACACACGAACTATACATTCACACACACACACACACACACACACACACACACACACACACACACTTTCCCACCGAATGGACATCATTCTGGGTTATCACAGAGAGCTCTTAAGAGAGTGAGAGCTGGGGATCAGGCGGCGGTCAGCGATGCCGTTTTAATTTCATGCCTAATTTCTCCCTCTCCTGCCCCTCACCTCACTGTCGCTGTCAGGAACATGACCCAGGATCTCCACATCCATCACCCAGCACGCTCTCTCCCTGTGTGTTTGTGCGAGTGTGTGCGTGTGTCTGTGTGTGTGTGTGGTGTCTTGTGCTGTTCTGTGCGAGTATGGTGTGAGAAGTGTGTGTGTGTGTGTGTGTGTACTGTGTGTGAGAGTGTGTGTGTGCGTGTGTGTGCATTAGTGTGTGTGCGAGTGTGTGTGTGTGTGTGTGTGTGTGTGAGCATGTGTTTGTGTGTGTGTGTTTGTGTGTGCGTGAGTGTGTGCGAGCGTGTGTGTGTGTGTGTGTGTGTGTGTGTGTGTGTGTGTGCATCTGTATTAATGTCTTCCCATATGAATACTGAACTGTACTGAGCACTCCGCTAATGTGATCCATATAATTACATTAAACATATAAACACAAAGGGGGCTGGCTAATAAGCTGACTGCAAAACACTGTACAGAGCGAGACAGTGAGATTTCCCACTGTCATGATCACATCATACTGGGGCCCAGGACTGGCTCTGCGATGCCCAGGCCCCGGGGATCACAGAGGTGATCTGGCCTGTGCTCTTCCGCCCCCAGCCTGCCAGGACAGAGGGTGGCGCTCAGCTCCAGGGATAATAAAACCGCCCCCCGCATCGATCCTGCAGATCCATACGCTGCCATCCCGCCATCATTCAAAGTTTTACAAGGAAGTCGGGTGAGTCCTGGGCCTTCCATCAGACTGGCAGTTTAATGATGCGGTCTGTGACCGGGAGGTGGTTATAGGTCCAGCACCGCGGAGGCGGCGCTTCCATTTTAAAGCGGTAACCTGCTGTTTTTGTTCTACGTTTATTTTAGACACAATAATGATGCCTTGCTCTTGCTTTTGTGACCTTTGACCTCTCATTCTTTGGGCCGTGCACAGTGTCGGGAAAGCAACAGTGGACACGGAACACAATTTCATATGGCAGGGTTATGCTCCTCTTAAAAGGCCAGCACCTGCATTCAAACGCCAGCTGTTCATGTCTCAAATTATATTCCAGGTTTGCTCGAATCTTTTCGTTTTTACTCATGTTTTGAAGCTTAAAGAGGATGAAACCCACAGCCCAAGGACTCCTGCAGCTGGTGAGCATTCACGTTCACGCCCAGCTTTGTATCTTTCATGAGATTTAATTTACTGTCTAATTTACTGTAGCTCGTCCTGGTCTCATATAGGAACAGAAGTTTGATTCGATCTCTCGCTCGCAGACACATAATGGGCGGAGAGTTATGGAGCAGGGCGGTCCCCGGTTCCTCTCTTTATAACGACTGGATTTTAGAGCGCTGCCCCGGTGACAGAACGTGGCCTGTAGGTTAAATTGCGAAAGACAGATACAGCACGGCAGCCACAAAGGAATCTCTCAATATCCTTCAGCTGATCCTCTAAACGCGGAATCACACTCGGGGGCCGGCCGGGCCGGAGGTGTGCTGTGAGGAGCGAGCTCCGTGTTCTGGGGGGTGGGGGGTGGGGGGTCGCTACATCATCCGCGGCAGTCGGCTCTCTCCCCCCCCCAGAGGACCGCGCCGTACGGTGACGTGTGAAAAGCGGGTCTGGGAGGGAAGATGACGAGTGGGTTCTGGCTCCCGCTTTGATGAAGCAAAATAAGTTAACTGTAATAAGCAGCAGGCACGCGCTCGTGTTCCGTCGCGTGCCCCAAAAGGACCATCAAAAGACGGTTCCTTCTGCAGGGCGGACCCCCCCCGCTACGGGGTACCGGGATATAATTGCCCGACCATGTATGATCCAGGATGGCATGAGCTCTCCTGCCAGCTAAGGCGACATATACAAAATAACAGTTTAAAAAATCCAATGGAATCCCCGTCTGATCCATATTGGGAGTTCTGAATAGAATCAGTCTGTTTGGGGTCATAATTCTGTACATTAAAAATTCCCGCCATGAAACTCAGCCTTAGACTACATGCGTTCTCTGATGAGGGACTGATGATGATTGTCGTCTGAATGAAAGGGGAAAGGGAAAAATAATAGCAAATCAGGGAGAGAAATTATAAATGACTGCAGCCAATGCCCAGCCTATTTTATGGCGTCATCACTGTCGGTCTGCGCATCTGTCAATCTATCTGTCAGAACTGTTCATTGCGCGCAGATTTTTCTCTTTTTCCTCCCGTCTGTGCATCTTTTTTATTTGTCCCTTGGCATGGGGGAGGAACTGTGTTCATCAGTGTCTACCCTCCATCAATCCTTAAACTGCGTAATAACAGCACGTGCATGAAAAGCGAGAGAATGCCTTTAGCCGACAATTAGTGCAGCCCGCGTGGCTGCTTCCACGCGCCTCGGCTCCCTCTCCCCCTCCCCGCCTTAATTGGGAGCCAGAGAGACCAGTCGAAATCGCATTAAGCGAGGTCCTGACAGGAAGGGCCATCAATCTTTTTTTATTACAGTGTAATGGGGCTGCATGGGAGCCGAGATTCGATTTGTCACCAGCCTCGTTCGCTGATAACGGGCATTTGTCATCACTTTCCCTCCGTGTTAATGTTATCATCTCGGGCTGACAGCTGGCTCCATCGAGGGAGTGCCGGCGACAGAGCACATCCGTCAACATAATATTTCCACAGCCAAGGGGACCGGTACCGCAATAAGCGCACATTAAAGCACTTATGAGCGGAGAATCTGCTGTCATTAATTAAGATGTTAGCGTGTGCGGCGGGATTGTTTTGTGGCAGATCGCTGTGTTTGTTGGTATGTTTTTGCTCGGTGGGGGTGTAATGTTCTCCGTGTTTCGGTTTTTGAGTCGCAAAAGTTAAGTGCACTCTTGAGCATGTGCGGCGTATATTGTACACCATACATCACGCTCGAAAACTCGATTAGCATGAGCAAAATCAAAATGAAAGCTGGTAATTGCATAAAATAAATAATAATAATAAAGGAAATAAATTCCATATCGATCAATGTCACTACAATGCAGGAAGGTTATTTGTAGGCTATATGCCAGGTGCGCTTTCGTCAAAGAATGCACCTGTTAATCAACATATTTACAATAAACCTATTCAATATGGTGCAGTTAATATCGTTCGATTATAAATACACGCAGCTTAAACAATAAGGTGGTTGATGGAAAATTAAAAGAGCTATAGGCTTTGCAGAAGTACAGATCATGTTTCTTATTTTCATACCTTCTTGTGAGAAGCCCTGATTGCATTTGGTTGTGTGTGTGTGTGTGTGTACGTGTGAGAGCGTGGGTGTGTTGGTGTTCAGGTGCGCGGCTGCATGCATGCGTGTGTCTGTTTGTGATGTTTGTGTGTGTGTCTGGTCTGCAGGCTTCAGTGCTATACAGGCACTATGCGGGAGTAATGACCGCTTCTAATGTAACAGATTTTTAGCGCATCTGATGAAGGGGAGGCGCCTGACTGTTCTTGACCCGCTAAAAGACAATAATTCCCCGAGAGCAGCAATTCTCTGTGAAATATACACTCCCTCAGACTAGCGCTCTAATTAGCGTCAGCTCCACAGAGAAAAGCTGAGATCCTCTGGAATTACGCAACTGTGCCTGCGAGGAAGGCAGCCTTTGCCTGGAAAATAGAGTTAACTACAGATCTTCAAGGTTGCCTGTCAAAGGAGATTAAAGAGAACTTTGTGTAAATTCGTTTTTAAACACCGTCCCCCTTTCCTCACTGCTTCAAGGCTTCCTGTCTATTCACGAGGACACAGACGACCACATGCTCACCTCCAATACATATGAAACACGTTCCTTCTTTTAACACCAAATTCCAGTTGAACACTGACAGACATGAATCAGAGGAAGACAACTCACATGCAGCTTCGGTCAGCATACTGCAGTCACTCAATTGACCACCAGAGGTCACTATTGAGCAACAATACATGCTCATTCTAGCTGAATGAATCCCTCATTCCCTGGATGAAGCTGTTGCCACAGGCTCCAGTGCACAGTGTGGACCTGCCCATGGTGCTCATTGTGACTTATTTTTCTGAAAAAAGGAGATCAATTTGTCATTCAGGTTTTTGGATCAACGCTAGCCTTAAGCCTTTGAAAATTGTAACCATTTAGAAAATGGAATTTATTTCTTTGCAGGCTGATAACACTGTCACTGGTGTTCAAAAGTGTTTAAAATCTGGAAACTACTGGCATTGAATTCTGTCAATTTGGGTCAATAGACAGCTATTGAATACTGGTAGTGGAAAATCAAACAGAATAATACACACTACTTCCTGATTGATGATAATAATTATCAGAGGTTATGAATGGTTTGTACAAATATTTGATTGTGCCAATATGCTTAAACCCTAAATTATATTAATATAACATGATTAACATCACATCCATGTCATTTACATTATTTTTTATGATGTAAATGATTGTTGCATTAGCGACTCCTACTGGTTGGTCGGGGCGCCTGTCCAGCAGGGAGGGGATCTGGGGGCAATAGCGTGAACCTCCGCACGTGTTACGCTCTCCCAGTGAAACTCCTCGCTGTCAGGTGAAAGGAAGCGGCTGGCGACTCCACGTGTATCGGAGGAGGCATGTGGCAGTCTACACCCTCCCTAAACCGACAGAGGATAGCGCATCGACCAGGACCGTGATACACACGGGGAATTGGTATAACGACTAAAATTGGGGAGAAAATGGGAGAAATGGCAAAAGAAAAAAAAAGAAGAAAAAAGTGCAGACTCAAGAGGTGGGTCCTCAGGTGCAGACTGAAGTAGGCAGTATACTTCAGGCAGTTGTACGAAGTAGAACTTTTTGAGCAAAACGAAGCAATCAGAACAACTGACGAACAAAAAGATGCGGTGTTGTGTGTTCGTACGGTGCAGTGTGCGACGGCCTCCAGGGAGAACTTTTTGAAAAGTTCTTTCTTGTTCTCCGATCTCCCCCTCTCAGCTATTGGTCCAAATATCACATAGTTGGTTACGTCACGGTTGAGAGATCAGAGGGCTGAATTCACATGCTAATGTACGGAGAGTCAACGCCAATCTCTCTCCTGTAGAGATGGGAATTCTGTGAGTTCCCGCATGTTTGATAAATGGTGCTACTCATTTCAGCAAGTCATCAAAACGCCTAGCACACATTCAGAAATAAGAGAAAGTGGACCCCCTCGTCTAAACTCGCATTTGTCGAATGTACAGACAAAACTTTCCATTCTCCGTCCTACTCTGATTTAGAGAGCGTACTATCTTCTTCGCCTTTTTCCTTTGTTTTCATAGCTAGATTAACTAAAGCCACTTTAAACACTTTAAACTTTTTGTTTTGTGTTGTGATCTTGTGTAGCCCTTCTCTTTATATATCCATGGTGTAGCCACAAGATGGAGGTCTGGTTGAGATTCCAGCCCCGGTTAATAGCTGCCTCGTAATTATTCACGCCCCAGCGGTGTGGAGTGACTTTAAACGGTGCGGTGTTCTCACTGAGTATACAGACGACGGTGTTCGTGGACATGTTCGCCGGTGGTTACTGAGTGTACTGCCAGCTTGAAGAGGTTGATACTCAGGTGCAGTCAGAACAGGTGGGTCCTCAGGTGCAGACTGAAGAGGTGGGTCCTCAGGTGCAGACTGAAGAGGTGGGTACTCAGGTGCAGACTGAAGAGACGGGTCCTCAGGTGCAGACTGAAGAGGTGGGTACTCAGGTGCAGACTGAAGAGACGGGTCCTCAGGTAAAGACTGAAGAGGTGGGTCCTCAGGTGCAGACTAAGACGGGTCCTCAGGTGCAGACTGAGAGGAGTCCAGGTGTGATGGTCCTCAGGTGCAGACGAAGAGGGGTCTCAGGTCAACTGAAGAGGTGGGTCCTCAGGTGCAGACTGAAGAGGTGGGTTCTCAGGTACAAACTGAAGAGGTGGGTCCTCAGGTAAAGACTGAAGAGGTGGGTCCTCAGGTACAGACTGAAGAGGTGGGTCCTCAGGTGCAGACTGAAGAGGTGGGTTCTCAGGTACAGACTGAAGAGGTGGGTCCTCAAGTAGAGGTGGGTCCTCAGGTGCAGACTGAAAAGGTGGGTCTCGGTGCAGCTGAAGATGGCGGCATTCTGGTGCAGATCACAATGGGTTCAGGTCAGACTAAAGGGCCCTATGTGCAGACGGAGTGTACTCAGGTAGAACTTGAAGAGGTGGGTCATCGGTGCAGCTGACGAGCAGGTCCTCAGTGTATAATCACTGAAGTGGCTCAGGTGCAGACTGAAGAGGTGGGTCCTCAGGTGCAGACTGAAGAGGTGGGTCCTCAGGTACAGACTGAAGAGGTGGGTCCTCAGGTGCAGACTGAAGAGATGGGTCCTCAGGTGCAGACTGAAGAGGTGGGTCCTCAGGTGCAGACTGAAGAGGTGGGTCCTCAGGTGCAGACTGAAGAGGTGGGTCCTCAGGTGCAGACTGAAGAGGTAGGTTCTCAGGTACAGACTGAAGAGGTAGGTCCTCAGGTGCAGACTGAAGAGGTGGGTTCTCAGGTACAGACCGAAGAGGTGGGTTCTCAGGTACAGACCGAAGAGGTGGGTCCTCAAGTAGAGGTGGGTCCTCGGGTGCAGTCAGAAGATAGGCAGGCATTAAATGGATACAATGTAAAATGCTATGTAAAAGTTATGTAAGTCGCTCTGGATAAAAGCGTCTGCTAAATGCCTATAATATTGGCTGTGTGTCACATTATACAACTTCATAATAATCTAGCATCTCTATTTGTGTACAAATACTGATGCTAGGTGTGTGCAAGAAATGCCCACATACACACACAGAACTGAACAGGAATACACAAACAAAGCACTAATTTGTTTGTGTATATTATTTCTTAATAAATAACAATTAACAAAGGCAAATATCGATTCAGATCAATGTGCACCAGTTAAACAGAGCTAGTCAGCACATTTAATTAATTTCTTGACTAAATCTTAATTAAAATTTAAAGCGAGAATTGATCTGGATTTTATGATTGACAGCATTATGATGGAGCAGTCAGACTACCTACCAAACTGAATGAGTTAAATTTCACACTCAAGCATTTATGAGAAAAAATTAACTCCCGAAATGTAGATTGTCCCAAAGAATAAATCAGTCCATAGGTAATCAATATCTTTACATGTTGAGTTTTGTTTGCCTGAGGCTCGTGCAACTGGTATCTCAGGTGGTTTTATGTATTTGAAAGCTCTGCATAGTTGGCAAGATGAGAGGCTAATTTCTTC
The DNA here is from genome assembly GCF_018555375.3 of Anguilla rostrata. NCBI lineage: Eukaryota > Metazoa > Chordata > Actinopteri > Anguilliformes > Anguillidae > Anguilla > Anguilla rostrata. Next base: position 28,683,583 of record NC_057950.1, on the reverse strand, counting down.
ACTGGCAAACATCCAGAACATGGCAAGTAAATAAATGCTTATGTTTGTATATCTTTTCATATGTTTCACAGTTTATATTAGCTTTGTCACAGAGACCGTTGCAATGTTTAAACTGTCAAATATGCGGCCCAAATCAAACCCGTTTTTATCTGATTGACTTGATTGTGTCCCTGGTCGTTCGCACATATTGCACTCTGAAATGCTGGACTTTCACAAAATGAAGCAGGACATTCGGGGACACTGATGATACCTTCGCAAATGGCCCTTTCATGCAAAGCAATCTGATCTGCATGTCTAAACACAGGTTAGATCCAGAGAATATGAATGGACCTGGAATGAAATGCTACATACTAATGCAGTTAACTGACATCTGTTCAATATCAGCTCTTTTTTTGCTGCTTATACGTTGGGTGATTTTTTTTTTATTTCTTTGTAACCAAACAAATTCAAAAACGATTTGTCAGCTAACCATGCCTGTCTAAGCCTGGCCATACAGTTCTTCCAAATAAGCAACTCAAATGTTTACCACAACTACGGTTTTTGCCTGTTTTTCTCATGAACACGGCCAATTTCATGCAAACAAATAGTCTTACAATGGCCGATTCAACCGTCCCTCTAGTGGCATAACTGGGAAGTTCTTATCTTGAGGGGAAAACAACCACACACCTCAATTCCTACATCTTCAGACGTGCGCAAAATGGTATGCTGTGATTTTTTCCGTTTTGTTGATATTGCTTAGAAATGAATAAATTATGTTTATGTTCCCTTTAGTGAGCTGATAACACCGTTCTCAAGTCTCATGGCAGAACGCCACCGACACGTTATAGACGAATTAGCCTGAGCAAATAAGTGGTGAAAAATGAGCACCAGCACCCTCTGCTGGCGATGTGACAAATACTCCTTATTCCCTAACCAAGTGAGAATGCCCACTGACTTGATAGAAAGTTTTAAAGTATGTCACGCGAGTTGCGTCTGCTGCACGGGCCCCGTTTTATCTGCACTGCGCAAAAGCATTCGTATGCAAATTTATATGAAGTGTTAAATTAATCAGTGTGATCTTGCTTGACATTATGTAAATTTACGCTTGGTCATACTTATTTACTTATGGTCATAAAGGACATAATCAAGCGGTGGAATACCAGAACGGCAGACGCAACAGAACAAGTAAAATCAGTGAATTGAGAATTTTAAAACGACCGTTTAAAAGTAAAATGGAGGAATGCTTAAAAACGTCCTTTTACACTGCTTCATTTTGACATTAGGTGTAATCTCTAATGAAATGTGATTTCACTATAACTGTATGTTCACGGGCGCAAAATAAATTAGAGGGCATATTATTTCTGTCGCAAATTACTAATACATACATGCTACAAACACGAGGAAGCTGGTAACCTGCGAACAGAATGAGACATAGTTGTGTAGATTTGCCCAACTCTACATTCCGCATAGAAAGGTTATTTTAAGTGTAGAGATTACTGGGTGGCTTGTCCGTTGATACCGCTCGGTTTACCAAAGTCAGTTTAGGCTGGAAAGGGAAGCTGACCGAGCGGTACCACATTTCTGTACAGTCAAGCACTGTCCACCCTTGGGTTCGGGGCACTTGGCACTATTCATAATACTGCGGACAATCATTTGCCGTAACGGGGAGCTATGAATCTCGCTCTGGCACCTCCGGTTGCTGCTAGTTCCCAGTAAAGAATGAGCAGACGCCTCATTCACTCTTTGGCATTCACGTCGATGTGAACCATTTAAAAACCCTAGTTCCAGACCCGCATACAGATAAAGGAGCGGTCACTCCTTCTGTAATGTATCTCTATTCTATTCTATTCTATTCTATTCTATTCTATTCTATTCTATTCTATTCTACTGCGATTAAGAAATTATATGGCGGTTAGCACTCACTTCCGGTGAGGTTTTAAAGAGATAATTTAACCATGTACGGTTCACTGGGGGGCCTTTCTTAATAGAAATTTCTGAGCATAGATCATGAAAGCAGCTGCGGTTATCCTTGTACGAGCGTGCACATCTTACTCGCACGATTATTTGATAAGTCACCTAGTTTTCTGACAGCTCTCTAACTATGCTGGTCCACTCATGTAATGGAGCTAAGTGAGATCTTTAGGATATGCTTGCAGTCTATGGCTATAACTAGTGTTTATGCAAATGTCAGATCAAGATAATATTGAGCTAATTAAAGAAACTGGCACAAAATCCTGAAACGAATCAGCCCTCGTGGTGCACCCCTGCCCTAACCCCCTTCCATCACCCGAAGAGACCACAGAGATGGCATCTGACCAGTTTTGTTTGTCACTGTAGGTAATGCCACTGTTCGCACTATCAGCAATGTTAATGTGCTAGCTCGCTCAATACTGTTAGACTGTTATTTTGAGAAGGATATTACGAGAGATATGGTAGTGGTTTATTCAATAATATGAAAAAGAGTCTGTGATGTTACAAAACCAGTGCATAAATAGATGGTAATGGACTGAATTATATTAAATAATCACTATGATTTCTTTCCATTACTTAAAAAAATAAAAATAAAGTGGCTGTATTGAATGCATTCTATTGATTCACATGCGCTGGAAGGCATATGCTTTCTTTCTAAGAAACACTGTTTGCTTTCACTCCCCTGATTTGAGTTATATCTGACAGGTGAGGAAATATCACTCTCGGGAAATCTAAATAAAACTCTGCGATTCAGTTTACAGTTGAATAAACAGTTGTGACAGTAGGCAGGTTATTTCTGTGTTCTTAAAGAAAAATACCACTGGTTCCCCACCTCCATAATCATCACACTTGTTTTGCATTCTTATAATTGAGAGTATGATTGTAAAATACACTAACTGCATGCACCGTGCACGTTCTGTTTGTGGAAAAAGTTCTGGAGTGTAAGTTTCAGGTCAAGCACACTACAACAGCGAGTGTGGATGAGTGCTCAGCAGAAAGACATGAGCGTCATGGTCTTACCTTGATTGGTCACGAGTGGTCATGAGTGGTCTTGAGGTGTTATGAGTGGTCTTGATTGGACATGAGAGGTCTTGAGGGGTTATGAGTGGTCATACACGGTCTTCATTGGTCATGAGTGGTTATGAGTGGTCATACGCGGTCTTGATTGGTCATGAGTGGTTATGAGTGATCATACGCAATCTTGATTGGTCATGAGTGGTCTTGAGTGGTTATGAGTGGACATGAGTGGTTATGAATGGTCTTGAAGGGTTATGAGTGGTCCTGAGCGGTCAAACCATGTTGAGAAAAGACTGCTCTGGTGGGAAGAACTCAGCTATATAGAGGTGTGAGGAAAGGGACTGTATTCTATGGGGAGATATGCCTTTAATGGGGGCCTTGGACAATATCAGTGTAGTGTGACTGCAGAGAGCTGTGAACTTACTGGCTTCTGCTTGCAGGAGTATCACTTATTTAAACTGTTAATTCAATTTCAGCAATCAGGAGATGGAAGCTGCCATCAGCCTGCAACCGGGGGTTCAACCTGAACTCACCCTCCAGCACCTGCTGATGTGTCTGAACATTCCAGGAACGAATGCGCGAGCTGATCTGTATCCCCATTTACAATAAAACAGTGGGACGAGAGGAGCAGCGTAGCAGAGGTGCATAGTGGTCCCGCGCTGTTAGCGGAAACTCTCTGGCGCCCCTGTGGATAGCGAGCCGGAGTGGAGTTGGGGACGCGCTCGCGGTCCTCGCAAAGCCGGTGTGTAATGAGGTTTGATCAGTCATCCAGAGGGAGGACACGGCCCATTTCATTAATTAAGCCCTGATCCTGTCTCCTTTGAGAGTTAATGAGGCTGTCCCCGAGCCTCGCAGAGTTCGTTCGCTCGGTCCTCACCTGTCACGTCTGCGCCCGTCCTGCCCTGTACGGAGGGTCAGACACTGAGGGGGACCGCAGCCTAAACGCTGTGACACTCTGCCCTTAGAGTTAAGCCATGTCTGTAAGGGATAATTATAATGCTTTCTGTCAATGTCTTCGTGTTCAGTTAATCACGATAGAAATTGCGGCGATGTGTAAGTATATGGGAAAATAACTGCTGAGTGTTTGATCACAATTACAATGCGTCTGTTTGCATTCCTCAGCTTGGCGAGGAAAACCAAAACCAAAACAGGTAAACCCAAATAATTAATTTTCAAATTTTTATAATGAATGCATTTAGGGTTTAAACCCCGGCAATTCCTTTCTGTCCCTGTAGGGGGCATGAGTCACTGATCTTATTCTCAAGAACCATATTCTACTGTCCATATTCTACTATTCTGAAACCTACACTACAAGGGACATTAAATAAAAATTAAAAACAATATTTTTGAAAATATTTTCACTGCTACATGTTTTTTCTCAGTCATCCCAGACCGTATTATGTAAAAAATGTAAATGCTGAAGCTTCCTGTCTGTGTTGTCTGAGGGGGATAATGCACAACAGCCAGCTGGATGAGGTGGAGCGGCCATTTGGCTTCAGAACGCTCCCCACACATCAGCAGAGGTGGAGAGAGAGACAGTAAATGCATTAATGAAGCTCATAAATGTGTTCAGAAAGTTTTTATTTGTAATTTACAGTTTTGAATAGCCTCATAATAAAGTATTTTAAAATATACATTATCCAGCACAGATGTAGGTATATGCATTTGCATATATAAGTATAACAAATGCTGTATATATACATGGCATTTATTTTTTTAAATCTTTTTTTTAAAAACAAGATTGCATAAAACACATTTTACTCCATGATATCCTGAACATGTTTGGCTGGTATCTAAAGCCTCCGGTCATGGTTACAGATAACTTCAGCAGTGGTACTGAAGCTCAGCCAATCAAAGGAAGGGAACAATGACTGACACAGACGCTAACCTGGGATCGCCTGGTAATAATGACAGACTGTTCCCTACCAAGGCTGACCAAACCAAACTCTGTCACACGCACAACACTTTCACTCTGAAAAGATCACAGAAGACTCGGATGCAGGGTCTTCTCGTAGACTACATATTCTCATCACACGAGTCTCACAACAAGGTATTAAATATTAATGGAAGATTTTAATAGAACAGAAAGTATATGCAGGCATGTAAAAATAAAGAAAAATTGAGCTTAAAATGAATATGGCTGGACAAGACACACACATAACAGCTCTTAAGACTGCTGGTGGTGGTTAAACATCTATTTGCACATTTTAGCGATACAGAACAAAATGACTCACCAGAGTATCGTTCCAATATTGGAATAAAATATTAATCAAATGTTCAAAGGCACATGTGAGAAATCATTCCCACTGTTGTAATGTGAGTACAAAAAGTTTTGTTAAAATCCAACATTGTAAAACAATCTAAAGACCTACTCATAAACAGGTCACGCAAGCAGCTGGGATACTGTGACCTTTGTAAACGTCAAGGCACCCGAAAAGCATCTGCTGTACTGTTAACAGAAAGATCACATAAGCAGCACCATATGCAATATGCAGTTCTGAACCCATTAGAATGTATGCGTGTACGGTACAAAAATCAATTTCAATTTCGGACTTACATACACACTGCTCAAGATATGTTTGGAGGGCTGAAGCGAAGCTATGGAATAATAGCAGCTTGATTGAAAATCTAAAAACTCTGAAATGTACACTAGATTTCCATAAAAATTAATTACCTGACAGAAATTAATTACGAAAGAAACAAATGTGTGTAGAAGCAGGTCCCAGAGTTTGCGGTGGCTCTCCTGTGACCTTGTCAAATTAAAAGCTTCTGTAAATAACACTTGCATTTGAAAAATGTTTGTATGAACAAACCTCACTAATCAGTTGTTCACTGGCACCTTCCACAAACATCTTAAAAGAACTAAAGGTATTTAGCTTGCTTGGAATACCTGGCAAAGGATACTTTCATGAACATTGTGCTGAACATCTTTTTAAAGCTTTTATTTAAACGTGCGTAAAGTACACTTTTATGGTCAAATGTAAATTGCCAAAGTGTGATGTCTCATGAAGCAGTGCTGATAGAAAGGTGAGCTGTAAGAGCATCACGCTTCCTCCTTCCCCAGCGCCACTCCCTACATTCACATAAAGACACAGAAACAAACTTGCAACAGTGCGCATTGCTTTGCTGAAAATCTCTCACTCTCTCATTCCATCTCTCTCTCTCTCACTCTCACACCACCCCCCCCCCACCCTCTCTCTCTCTCTCAGGGACAGGACATAGAGCTGTCGAACTCCACAGATCCGTTCTCCAGGGCTCCATAGCCGTTCATCTTCCGGAGCTTGAGCTGGTCAGAGTTCCCGGGCCCCTGGCTCTCCATCACAGACTCCTTGGAGGCAAAGAGCTGGCTGATCTCCATGAAGGTCTTGTTCTTAGTCTCAGGGATAATGAGGAACACATAGGTGGCCACGGCCAGACAGACCCCAGAGAAGACGAGGTAGCAGTAGGCCCCGGCCGACATCTGCACCAGGGACACACACGAGAGCCAGAGCTCATTTACATACACAAACCCCTCTGTGTCGGCATAACGTTACATATATTTATGTCCCATTAAGATTCCAGGCATTAATCTTTTTTGCCATTTTATTAAATCAGAATAAATTGCCTAAAAGCAGGTTCAGCCAAACCCAGTTCCAGGAGAAACCTACTGTCCTCTATGTTTTCATTTCAACCCTAATAAAGCAGACCCCATTCAACATCTAGAGATCTCTTTGAGCTGCTAATTAGTAAAGTCAGGTGTGTCAAAATAGGGTTGAAATGAAAACCCACAGGATGAAAGATCTCCAGGAACAGGGCAGGGCATCAGAACAAGACAGTGCAGGTTCTAATGAAGGTTCACAAGAACAGGACGACACAGGTTGGAATAAAGTTTCATAAAAACAGCACAGCACAGGTTGGAATACAGTTTCATAAGAAGAGCACAGTACAGGTTGGAATGAAGTTTCATAAGAACAGGACAGTACAGGTTGGAATGAAGTTTCATAAGAACAGCACAGCACAGGTTGGAATGAAGTTTCATAGGAACAGGACAGTACAGGTTGGAATGAAGTTGCATAAGAACAGCACAGCACAGCACAGGTTGGAATGAAGTTTCATAGGAACAGGACAGTACAGGTTGGAGTGAAGATGAGTGGCCAGCAGAGGGGTGGGGCGGGGCTACTGACCTGCAGGAAGGGAAACACGAAGCCCACAGTGAAGTTGGACATCCAGTTGAGGGCCCCCCCCACGGTGTAGGCAGCGGGACGGTGAGACTGCTTAAACAGCTCCGCAGTGATCAGGAACGGGACACCCGCTACAGGAGGACAAAAGTCACTCTTCAGTCCCCGTGTCCTGCTCAGTCCTGTCTCCTGCTCAGTCCTGTCTCCTGCTCAGTCCCAGTGTCCTGCTCAGTCCCTGTCTCCTGCTCAGGCCTGTCTCCTGCTCAGTCCCTGTCTCCTGCTCAGGCCTGTCTCCTGCTCAGTCCCTGTCTCCTGCTCAGGCCTGTCTCCTGCTCAGTCCCTGTCTCCCGCTCAGTCCTGTCTCCTGCTCAGTCCTGTCTCCCGCTCAGTCCTGTCTCCTGCTCAGTCCCTGTCTCCTGCTCAGTCCCAGTGTCCTGCTCAGTCCCTGTCTCCCGCTCAGGCCTGTCTCCTGCTCAGTCCTGTCTCCTGCTCAGTCCCCGTCACCTGCTCAGTCCCTGTGGCCTGCTCAGTCCCTGTCTCCTGCTCAGGCCTGTCTCCCGCTCAGTCCTGTCTCCTGCTCAGTCCCTGTCTCCTGCTCAGTCCCTGTCCCCTGCTCAGTCCTGTCTCCTGCTCAGTCCTGTCTCCCGCTCAGTCCTGTCTCCTGCTCAGTCCCTGTCTCCTGCTCAGTCCCAGTGTCCTGCTCAGTCCCTGTCTCCCGCTCAGGCCTGTCTCCCGCTCAGTCCTGTCTCCTGCTCAGTCCCCGTCACCTGCTCAGTCCCTGTGGCCTGCTCAGTCCCTGTCTCCTGCTCAGGCCTGTCTCCCGCTCAGTCCCTGTCTCCTGCTCAGTCCCTGTCTCCTGCTCAGTCCCTGTCCCCTGCTCAGTCCTGTCTCCTGCTCAGTCCCTGTCTCCTGCTCAGTCCCTGTCTCCTGCTCAGTCCCTGTGTCCCGCTCAGTCCCTGTCTCCTGCTCAGTCCCTGTCTCCTGCTCAGTCCCTGCCCCCTGCTCAGTCCTGTCTCCTGCTCAGTCCCTGTCTCCTGCTCAGTCCCTGTGTCCCGCTCAGTCCCTGTCTTCTGCTCAGTCCCTGTCTCCTGCTCAGTCCCTGTCTCCTGCTCAGTCCTGTCGCCTGCTCAGTCCCTGTCGCCTGTTCAGTCCTGTCTCCTGCTCAGTCCCTGTCTCCTGCTCAGTCCCTGTGTCCCGCTGAGTCCCTGTCTCCTGCTCTGTCCCTGTCTCCTGCTCAGTCCCTGTCTCCTGCTCAGTCCCTGTCTCCTGCTCAGTCCTGTCTCCTGCTCAGTCCCTGTCGCCTGCTCAGTCCTGTCTCCTGCTCAGTCCCTGTCTCCTGCTCAGTCCCTGTGTCCCGCTGAGTCCCTGTCTTCTGCTCAGTCCCTGTCTCCTGCTCAGTCCCTGTCTCCTGCTCAGTCCCTGCCTCCTGCTCAGTCCCTGTGTCCGACTCAGTCCCAGTGTCCTGCTCAGTCCCTGCCTCCTGCTCAGTCCCTGTCTCCTGCTCAGTCCCTGTGTCCGACTCGGTCCCCGTGTCCTGCTCAGTCCCTGTCTCCTGCTCAGTCCCTGTCTCCTGCTCTGTCCTGTCTCCTGCTCAGTCCCTGCCTCCTGCTCAGTCCCTGTCTCCTGCTCAGTCCCTGTCTCCCGCTCAGTCCTGTCTCCTGCTCAGTCCCTGTCGCCTGCTCAATACTGTCTCCTGCTCAATCCCTGTCTCCTGCTCAGTCCTGTCTCCTGCTCAGTCCCTGTCGCCTGCTCAGTCCCTGTCTCCTGCTCAGTCCTGTCTCCTGCTCAGTCCCTGTCTCCTGCTCAGTCCTGTCTCCTGCTCAGTCCCTGTCGCCTGCTCAGTCCCTGTCTCCTGCTCAGTCCCTGTCGCCTGCTCTGTCCTGTCTTCTGCTCAGTCCCTGCCTCCTGCTCAGTCCCTGTCTCCTGCTCAGTCCCTGTCTCCCGCTCAGTCCTGTCTCCTGCTCAGTCCCTGTCGCCTGCTCAGTCCTGTCTCCTGCTCAGTCCCTGTCTCCTGCTCAGTCCTGTCTCCTGCTCAGTCCCTGTCTCCTGCTCAGTCCTGTCTCCTGCTCAGTCCCTGTCGCCTGCTCAGTCCCTGTGTCCTGCTCAGTCCCTGTCTCCTGCTCAGTCCTGTCTCCTGCTCAGTCCCTGTGTCCCACTCAGTCCCTGTCTCCTGCTCAGTCCCTGTCACCTGCTCGTGCCTCTGGATAATTTCATATTTTATGAGTAACGTACAGAAGTCATTCACCAACCATGTGTCTTATTTGGCAACTATTAGGAACCTCACATGTAAGCCATTCTAGAAATTAAACTGTAAAAAAAGTAAAATGTAATGTAATTGCTGTGGTTTTTTAAATATCTGTGTGTATGTGTGTGTGTGTGTGTGTGTGCGTGTATATGTGTATGTGTGTGCGTGTATATGTGTGTGTGTGTGTGTGTGTGTGTGTGTGTATGCACATTCCATTCTCAGATAGTTCGTATTGAGTAACAAGGAGCCCAAGCCTTCAGCATTCCTCTGATGTAATTTAATATAGTAATAAAAACTGTAATTGAATATAGTACTTTATGTACAGACAATGGACAGTGACCATGATTCAGTAATTTACACTCAAGTACAGATGTATTTTAAAATCTAGAGATATTTATTCTGCTGCCTTATAGACAAAACGATTGTGTATTACGTAAAAAATATACACTCACCGGCCACTTCATTAGGTACACCTGTTCAACTGCAAACTGCACCCGTTATACAGATATCTAATCAGCCAATCACGTGCCAGAAACTCAATGCATTTAGGCATGTAGAGATGGTCAAGACAATCTGCTGAAGTTCAAACCAAGCATCAGAATGGGGAAGAAAGGTGATTTAAGTGACTTTGAACGTGGCATGTTTGTTGGTGCCAGACAGGCTGGTTTGACTTTTTCAGAAACTGCTGATCTACTGGGATTTTCACGCACAACCATCTCTAGGGTTTACAGAGAAAATACCCAATGAGCGGCAGTTCTCTGGGCAAAAATGCCTTGTTGATGGCAGAGGTCAGAGGAGAATGGCCAGACTGGTTCGCGCCGATAGAAAGGCAACAGTAACTCAAATAACCACTCGTTACAACTGAGGTATGCAGAACAGCTTCTTTTAACACACACCACGTCAAACCTTGAAGCAGATTGGCTACAGCAGCAGAAGACCACATCGGGTGCCACTCCTGTCAACTAATGAAGTGGCCGGTGAGTGTATGCAAGAATACATTTTAGCTATGTAAAAATGTACGTGTACCTGAAAATGCACAATATTGCAGTGGTGGGCAAAGGAACATTAGAATGGATGAATGTGCTGTTCATTATCTCAATGCACAGAAGTATGGATGTTCCAGTGCTTAACTCCTACTCCCTTTTGGTTACAAGAGAAAAATGCTGTGGCTCAAGGTGTTTTTTCAAATCTAATGCATTTTGCGCGCAAGCAAACTGGCAACTTCATTATTTGTGCATGATAATTGCAAGGGGAGTCTTAATGCAGTCGAACCGATAAGGCACCCCATCCTCAGCCCATTGTGCACGCATGGTTTTGTCATAAAAAGCCATATTCATCATTGTTTATGAACAATGAGCCATAACACCCCTAATTAAAGACGTAATTACAGCAGAAGAAATTGTGGAGAGAGAATGAATTATAGATTTGTTCGAGGGCCTGATAATCCATCAATTTCGTAAACATCTCGAGCCCCCATCTATTATCCGCACACTGTGTAGCGCGTCTGTGGCTAGGCAGCACGCTGCTTTCTGCTGAACGGGGGAAATTATTCAAAGCTGTTGTTGCTACAGAATGAAATAAACAAAAAAACGAAACTTTTCTTTCGATGGAAATGTATTTCAGCGTGTTTCTAAGTCCGTGGTTTAACTCTAAATGTCTAACGGGCTCCGTGATTTACTGTTGTTTCCTGTAATTGGGTTGTTTCTCAGGTAAACACAAGGCAGACGCAATCTTCCAGAGAAACAGGAAGACATCAGGAAAATATATAACTACAACATGGCATTAAAAAATATCAATACTTTGAGTGGATTTGGATTTTTGTGCGACAGTGGACTTGGGACGAACAGTTGGGGAGGGGGCATATAGCTGGCTCAACGGACAGTAAAATAAAATAACAATTAGAGGCCGCTATAGGATTTAAGCATCCACTGGCAAGTGGAGTAGCATCAGTACTACTGGACACACAACAGCAGCTCTATCTGAGGGGCATATTTACCTTCACATGCTGTTGTGTTAAACTACAGCTCAGTCTCAAAAGGTCACAGGCACAGACATGCAGCCAATGTGGGAAAATAACAGTTCTGCTCCAATGGCAGAGAGACATGACACATGCTCACTGTCACTCCATATATGAGCCAGTCTATCACACTATTATATGCGCACATTACGCATTCTAATAAATCACCGTCAAACACACTATATTTAATGATGGTAATGACCTTTTAAAGAAATGGCTCCCTTAAAAAGCTATCCAGAGGGCAACATGAATAAAGTTTCGGAGGAAAAGAATAGGTTTATTCAGAACTGACACTTTGTGTGTCTGAAGTTAACTGCCTGCTTTTATTATTCTGACTAATCTTCCGTGCAATGTAGCTTCTAAAAGAGTAAGCGATATTTTATCAATGTTTCAAATATACCACAGTTCACCTCCAGGGGTCACCATTTCCCTGCTTCTCAGACAACCTTTCCCCAACCTTTCACCGGAGTAAAACCCAGTGGCTGTGCATATACAGTGCTGTATGTATACATATACAGAGCCAACCAAGTGGGAAATATTGTGACAAGCAAAGAGGGGAAAACGAGAAAGAGCTTTTGGGTGAAATACAGTGTGAAACCTACATACATGGTTCATCTGAACTTTGGTCACATCCAGAGGACAGTTTTGAAATGGAACCTACCAGTGATGATGCCCACCACACAGCACACACTCACGTAGCGCATGGATAGGGGTCTAAAGAACCTACCTGGCCCTATACAGAACCCAGCGATGATCCCCACCACACAGCCCACACCCACATAGTGCATGGACAGGGGTCTAAAGAACCTACCTGGCCCTATACAGAACCCAGCGATGATCCCCACCACACAGCCCACACCCACATAGTGCATGGACAGGGGTCTAAAGAACCTACCTGGCCCTATACAGAACCCAGCAATGATCCCCACCACACAGGCAACGCTCACGTAGCGCATGACAGAGACGTGCTCCTGAAGACCAAAAAACAGTTTCACTTAATTTAAAGAGAACATGCATACTGTTAGAAACACATTGGTAAGCACAGATTTATTTTTGAAGAAATATATGCAAAGAAAGTGAGATGTTACAAATATGAAATACATATATAATTTAAGAAGGGGAAATAATTTAGATGTGTTTGTATATTTAGGCAAGTCTGTATATTTATTGTGTTGAAAGTTGTTGATATTTACTGTGTGAATAAGCTGAGAGCAACCACACTCTGACACGTGGCACACAAACAACTGAAACATAAACTGCTTGGCACTGTAAAATTACAAGTGTAGTATTTAATAAATCTTTTCTAACACTGTAAACAGGCTCTTTAAATAAACTGTGTCCAACAAAAGTGTTCAGCATTTAATATTAATACTGGGTGCATACGCAGAGTTTGGCATCATTGCCATGCTCTGTAATATGTGTGCCGTCAGTGGGAACATGTATATGGATGACAGAGCTGCCCAGTTGGGTGAAGACGTACCTGCAGGACCAGAGAGAACGTGATCCCGGCACAGCACAGTCCCATGAACCCAAAGCCTCCGATTATCAGCGGCCTCCTGCCCAGATGTTCGATGGTGAAACACTGGGGACCCGGGAGAACACACCAATGAAACGGCATGTCTGCTTCGGCAGACACCGCCCACCAGGAGAATGCACCAATGAAACGGCCTGCCTGCTTCTGAGGGCGCTGCCCATCAGGAGAACACACCAATGAAACGGCATGTCTGCTTCTGCAGGCACCGCCCACCAGGAGAACACACCAATGAAACGGCATGTCTGCTTCTGCAGACACCGCCCACCAGGAGAATGCACCAATGAAACGGCCTGCCTGCTTCTGAGGGCACTGCCCACCAGGAGAACACACTAATGAAAGGGCCTGCCTGCTTCTGCAGGCACCGTCCACCAGGAGAACACACCAATGAAACAGGCACCTCCCACCAGGAGAACGCACCAATGAAACGGCCTGCCTGCTTCTGAGGGCACCGCCCACCAGGAGAACACACCAATGAAACGGCCTGCCTGCTTCTGAGGGCACCGCCCATCAGGAGAACACACCAATGAAACGGCCTGCCTGCTTCTGCAGGCACCGTCCACCAGGAGAACACACCAATGAAACAGGCACCTCCCACCAGGAGAACGCACCAATGAAACGGCCTGCCTGCTTCTGAGGGCACCGCCCACCAGGGGATCGCACCAATGAAACGGCCTGCCTGCCACTGCGGGCACCTCCCATCAGGAGAACACACCAATGAAACGGCCTGCCTGCTTCTGCAGGCACCGCCCACCAGGAGAACACACCAATGAAACGGCCTGCCTGCTTCTGAGGGTACCGCCCACCAGGAGAATGCGCCAATGAAACAGGCACCGCCCATCAGGAGAACACACCAATGAAACGGCCTGCCTGCTTCTGAGGGTACCGCCCACCAGGAGAACGCACCAATGAAACGGGCGCCGCCCCCCAGTGGCACACTAAGCTAGGGCACACAACGGGAGGGCATCAAGCTGCGTAACCACATGACCATGACCCTACGCTCCTTCGGTGCAAATAACTAATCAAACAGCTTTGTTCGCCCCTTATAGTCACTGCAGCTCATGAAAAAGATGGAGGGGACCTGATGGGAAGGGGGCACTTCAGTTTCCTAAACGGCGTTAAAACACAGTGTTGACTGAAAGGAAGAGGGAGAGAAGACAGCAGAATGAATGGCTGTAATTTTATAACCAATCTCCACACGTGCTTAGCGCCCCATTTCCTTCCTCTGAGTGGGGCGGTGGACACTGACAGCACTGAGCTCTTATGATTAACAGGAGATCCCACACACTCATACTGTCAGACTGCAGGGCTAAATCCTCCATACAGGAGAACCCACACACTCATACTGTCAGACTGCAGGGCTAAATCCTCCATACAGGAGAACCCACACACTCATACTGTCAGACTGCAGGGCTAAATCCTCCATACAGGAGAACCCACACACTCATACTGTCAGACTGCAGGGCTAAATCCTCCATACAGGAGAACCCACACACTCATACTGTCAGACTGCAGGGCTAAATCCTCCATACAGGAGAACCCACACGCTCATACTGTCAGACTGCAGGGCTAAATCCTCCATACAGGAGAACCCACACGCTCATACTGTCAGACTGCAGGGCTAAATCCTCCATACAGGAGAACCCACACGCTCATACTGTCAGACTGCAGGGCTAAATCCTCCATACAGGAGAACCCACACACTCATACTGTCAGACTGCAGGGCTAAATCCTCCATACAGGAGAACCCACACACTCATACTGTCAGACTGCAGGGCTAAATCCTCCATACAGGAGAACCCACACACTCATACTGTCAGACTGCAGGGCTAAATCCTCCATACAGGAGAACCCACACACTCATACTGTCAGACTGCAGGGCTAAATCCTCCATACAGGAGAACCCACACGCTCATACTGTCAGACTGCAGGGCTAAATCCTCCATACAGGAGAACCCACACGCTCATACTGTCAGACTGCAGGGCTAAATCCTCCATACAGGAGAACCCACACGCTCATACTGTCAGACTGCAGGGCTAAATCCTCCATACAGGAGAACCCACACGCTCATACTGTCAGACTGCAGGGCTAAATCCTCCATACAGGAGAACCCACACGCTCATACTGTCAGACTGCAGGGCTAAATCCTCCATACAGGAGAACCCACACGCTCATACTGTCAGACTGCAGGGCTAAATCCTCCATACAGGAGAACCCACACGCTCATACTGTCAGACTGCAGGGCTAAATCCTCCATACAGGAGAACCCACACGCTCATACTGTCAGACTGCAGGGCTAAATCCTCCATACAGGAGAACCCACACGCTCATACTGTCAGACTGCAGGGCTAAATCCTCCATACAGGAGAACCCACACGCTCATACTGTCAGACTGCAGGGCTAAATCCTCCATACAGGAGAACCCACACGCTCATACTGTCAGACTGCAGGGCTAAATCCTCCACACAGGAGAACCCACACACTCATACTGTCAGACTGCAGGGCTAAATCCTCCATACAGGAGAACCCACACACTCATACTGTCAGACTGCAGGGCTAAATCCTCCATACAGGAGAACCCACACACTCATACTGTCAGACTGCAGGGCTAAATCCTCCATACAGGAGATCCCAGACACTCATACTGTCAGACTGCAGGGCTAAATCCTCCATACAGGAGAACCCACACACTCATACTGTCAGACTGCAGGGCTAAATCCTCCATACAGGAGAACCCACACACTCATACTGTCAGACTGCAGGGCTAAATCCTCCATACAGGAGAACCCACACACTCATACTGTCAGACTGCAGGGCTAAATCCTCCATACAGGAGAACCCAGACACTCATACTGTCAGACTGCAGGGCTAAATCCTCCATACAGGAGATCCCAGACACTCATACTGTCAGACTGCAGGGCTAAATCCTCCATACAGGAGAACCCACACACTCATACTGTCAGACTGCAGGGCTAAATCCTCCATACAGGAGAACCCACACACTCACACTGTCAGACTGCAGGGCTAAATCCTCCATACAGGAGAACCCACACACTCACACTGTCAGACTGCAGGGCTAAATCCTGCCAACAGCACTCATCCCCCATACAGGAGAACCCACACACTCATACTGTCAGACTGCAGGGCTAAATCCTCCATACAGGAGAACCCACACACTCATACTGTCAGACACTCAGGACTAAACCCTGTTGAACTAAATGGAAATAATATTCAGGAGAAACAATGCTTGTAGTATCTACTGCATATCTGGCAGCAGCATGGTGGTTTGAGGCTCATTTGATACCTTTGACCCTTGATGACTTAAAGCCATTTAGCCAACAAATGCGTTCTATACTGTATCAGCATAATTTATAGCTGAATCTAGTCTCACCCCCCAGTTTCCATAGAGATCCATTCAAATGCAGAGTTTTTGTATCGCCTGTAGGACAACCTGACAATAAGATATCCAGACTCTGATGATGTTGATAAGTCACAGACATCAGGAAGTCATGGCATGCAAAGGATATGCAACCAAATGTAAAACATGACTCTTTTATTTTACATTATGTTAATTTGTCTAAAACACTGAAATGGGGGACTTCGTATAAAAAGTGCTGTAACTACTACATGGTGAAAACAAAGCGTATAAGAATACCCTTTAATAAAAGCTCTGAGTCTGCGCTTTGACCACACGTGAATTGGTTGATTACGAACAGAAAATAAAATATTAAATCAGAAAAAATAAAAATGCAGGTGGTTTTAATGTTGTGGCTGACCTGTGTATATCAGGTCAGTAAGCCACATATACTGTATGTCAGGTTAGTAAACTACGTACAGTATATATCAGGTCAATAAGCTACATATATAGCAGGTTAGTAAGCGGCATATATATCAGGCCAGTAAGCTACATATACTGCATGTCAGGTTAGTAAACTACATACAGTATATATCAGGTCAATAAGCTACATATATATCAGGTTAGTAAGCGGCATATATATGAGCCTTGTCTCTGATTGGTCCAGAACAAGGGCCCCATGTTCTTGATTTTAAACTTTTCCCAATATGGATTTTTGACGTTGTTTTAATATACCCCTCCTCTGAGAAAAGTACCTTGTAACTCCTCCCTTCTGTAGTGCAAAGGGCAACTTCTGAACTCACTGTATGGGCTAATACATTTATTAAAGGGCTGGAATACAAAATGAAGATAAATGAAGAGAAACAGTAGCTTCCTCTGTCAGTGAATAACTGCTCAAAACAATACTTCATATCTGTAGGCTTATTTTTTCTGTTATTTTTTTCATTTCACACATTGGTAGAGGGGAAGATTTTTTGGGGGCTGGAAAGGACTCACCCCAATGAGGCCTGCGACCACCTCGATGGCTCCTGTCCCGACTGTGGTGTACTGGATCTGAGGGGCGGGGATTCCAGCTTTCTCAAAGATGTCATTGGTGTAGAACCAGATCTGTGTGACAGATTCAATCATTCTAAACAGTCTGCAAGACGTATTGTGTTTTTTAGCACATTTACCAAACATTTCTCAGATATAATTGTATCCATTTAAATCACAACATTATTTATATATTTTGATGTTCATTGTAGCAGTTCTGTTTACCAGTGTATATATATAAAAAACTGTGCTATGAATGCATTTGGTAAGTAACAAAGAGGATTATGTGTTCAGGCAAATTTGTACAGAAACAACTAAAAATAATAAAGACATGAATTCTAAATTGTTTCTACAAAATTACATTTGCATCTGACAAACACAAAAATGTAAACTGTGTATTGTACAAAACCAACTTTACCACACAGTCCTTTGTCGTTTGTCATGAAGAGAATAAAGTTAAGACTTGATAGGCGAAGTAAGATGAAACAATATGACTAATGAAATTCCATTTTATGGCTTTATAAATCAATACCTGGAAATGGAGCAGCAGAAAGATGTAAATAAAGGTCTGTGCTTTCCACTCACTGGCTCGTGAATGCCTACATTCAGATACTGAGTAATTTTAAGCCACTCGTTGTCATTACAGTTACATCTCAGTGCCTTCCTTACGTATGCCACCAGCCTCCTGGAGGCCACATTAGAGACATAATCAATGAATAACTTGTATAACTGAACGATCAGTTAATCTCATTGTGCACTACATTACCAAGGCTCCTGAAGTGTCCAATCGCGGGCTGCGCTGGAACTGTTCTGTTTTTGTAATGGCCCATTTTTAAAATGAGCAGTTCTTGATTGCCAAATTCCAGGGATGATTTTCAGTTATACTTCTATTACATTTCTCAGCTGGCCCTGCTGGCGTAAGATTTGATCAATATTATTCATTCAGGCACAGCAGTATTAAGCTTTTTTTACTCCTCTGTGTGTGACATTATCCTGAATACGCTGTGCCTGTGAACTAAAGCGAAGCGCACTAAGAGCCCCAGGCCCGCGCATATGTCCCCTGGCAGCGGGTGTGGCAGTGGGCGGGACAGCAGGCGTGGCAGTGTGCGTAGCAGCGGGCATGGCAGCGGGCGAGGGAGGGGACGGGACAGCGGGCAAGGGAGGGGGCGTGGCAGGGGGCATGGCAGCGGGCGAGGGAGGGGACGGGACAGCGGGCAAGGGAGGGGGCGTGGCAGGGGGCATGGCAGCGGGCGAGGGAGGGGACGGGACAGCGGGCAAGGCAGCGGGCATGGCAGCGGGCGAGGGAGGGGGCGTGGCAGCGGGCATGGCAGCGGGCGAGGGAGGGGACAGGGCAGCCGGCGAGGGAGGGGGCATGGCAGTTGGTGAGGAAGTGGGCGTGACGGCGCGTGGGGCAGCGGATGTAGCAGTGGGCGTGGAAGCGGGTGTGGCAGTGGGCGTAGCAGTGGGCGTGGCAGCGGGTGTGGCAGTGGGCAAGGCAGTGGGTGTGGCAGCGGGCGGGGCAGTGGGTGTGGAAGCGGGTGTAGCAGTGGGCGTGGAAGTGGGTGTGGCAGTGGGTGAGGCAGTGGGTGTGGCAGTGGGCGGGGAAGTGGGCGGGGCTGCAGGTGAGGCAGTGGGCGGGGCAGCAGGTGGGGCAGCGGGCGTAGCAGTGGGCGTGGCGCGGGTGAGGCAGTGGGTGTGGCAGCGGGCGGGGAAGTGGGCGGGGCAGCGGGCGGGGCAGTGGGTGTGGCAGTGGGCGGGGCAGTGGGGGTGGCAGTGGGCGTGGAAGCGGGTGTAGCAGTGGGCGTGGAAGCGGGTGTGGCAGTGGGTGAGGCAGTGGGTGTGGCAGCGGGCGGGGCAGTGGGCGGGGCTGCAGGTGAGGCAGTGGGCGGGGCAGCGGGTGGGGCAGCGGGCGGGGCACCTCACCGCATCGATGCCGGACAGCTGCATGCCGATGTTGATGACCACCACGGAGAGGACCTGCCAGCGCACGGAGGAGTCCACCAGGAGGCGCCGCACGGACACCGTCCGCACCGAGGACAGCGAGCGCTGCTCCTCCTGCATCTCCTCGATCTCAGCCTGCAGGTTGCACTTGGCGCGGTACCACTTGAGCGCTGTAGAGGGCGCACATCCCACCCGGCAACAATCATCCTCTTTATTCAGGCAGATCCAGCCTTGCTAAGTGCATGTGCTGTTATACTTGTGTCTGGTCTGGTAGTCATGCACACCAAATACTGCTTGATTCACTTTAATAAGCCGGGTGTCAAATTGTTTTTACATTTCTAACATGCTTGGAATAAATGGCTTTCCGATTTGGCACCGTGAAACAATGCTCATAAAATATTTTACCAGCGTCTCACAGACAAAGATGAACACTCATATGTAATTTATGATAGATGTATAATATCCACTTCATAACAGACACAGCAATACAATGCCTTAATGTAAATCAACATTGCAAACTATTCTGCTTTAATAGGATGAATAAATGTTAACATTTTATACGCAGTTAATTAGTTACAATTTCTGATAAAGAGTTACCAGGGAACTGTCTACGTGGGATTTCAGTTTTGTGGGTACTCAGTTAGTCAGTGTCTGTAAACTCACCTGTTATGGTGGCATGGACATTGTGCTTCTCTATCAGCAAGTACCGGGGGCTTTCTGGGAACCATGGCAACAGCATCAACTGGATGAAAGTGGGTATCACCACCAGAGCCAGGAATAAAGGCCAGTACTCCTCCTGCGAAACAAGGCCATATACCGGTATACACTCGTCGCCATAACAACAGACCTGTCCTGATGATCTCTGCATGCTGGCTGGGGTTCAGGTGAGTTTCTCCCATTCCCTGTGTCATATAGTGCATAGATGCAATATCCTATATAAATGCAATCCACGATCATCCCCGCATCACTGGCTGGTTGAGATTACTGCTGTTAAAGTGGATTCTTATTTTTTTTTAAATGTTGTTAAGAATAAAATTATCTGATGAAAGGAAGGAAATAGAACTACCACTAGGAAATTAAGCTGCACACGCCATGCACACATTGAGTAAACGGCCTTTACAAAGGAACGTCCAAGCAAAAGCTTCCCTGGGTTCCACAGAACTACCCTGTCACAGGGGCCTAAAGGGTGCCGGCTTGCAGGCTGCACAGGGAGCACGCGCACAGGTCAGTACCTGTCCCAGTAACTCATGGAGCCCCAGAATCTGGGCGGTGAACACCCCGACGCAGATGAAGATGCTGGGCATGAGGCCCAGGAACCCCCTCAGGTTTTTGGGAGCGATCTCTCCGAGGTACATGGGCACCACACTGAGCGCGATCCCTGTGGCACAACACAAAGCCGGACTAGTTATAACTGTGCTACATGCTAACAGTGTATGTAAACATCTACCAATGAGACACTGGACCAGTTATAACAGTACTACATGCTAACAGTGTATGTAAACATCTACCAGTGAGACACTGGACCAGTTATAACAGTGCTACATGCTAACAGTGTATGTAAACATCTACCAGTGAGACACTGGACCAGTTATAACAGTGCTACATGCTAACAGTGTATGTAAACATCTACCAGTAAAAAGCTGGACCAGTAATAACATTACTACATGCTAACAGTGTATGTAAACATCTACCAGTGAGACACTGGACCAGTTATAACAGTACTACATGCTAACAGTGTATGTAAACATCTTCCAGTAAAAAGCTGGACCGGTTATAACAGTGCTACATGCTAACAGTGGATGTAAACATCTACCAGTGGGACACTGGACCAGTTATAACAGTACTACATGCTAACAGTGCATGTAAACATCTACCAGTGAGACACTGGACCAGTAATAACATTACTACATGCTAACAGTGCATGTAAATATCTACCAGTGGGACACTGGACCAGTTATAACAGTACTACATTCTAACAGTGTATGTAAACATCTACCAGTGAGACACTGGAGCAGTTATAACAGTGCTACATGCTAACAGTGCATGTAAATATCTACCAGTGAGACACTGGACCAGTAATAACATTACTACATGCTAACAGTGCATGTAAACATCTACCAGTGAGACACTGGACCAGTAATAACATTACTACATGCTAACAGTGCATGTAAATATCTACCAGTGGGACACTGGACCAGTTATAACAGTACTACATTCTAACAGTGTATGTAAACATCTACCAGTGAGACACTGGAGCAGTTATAACAGTGCTACATGCTAACAGTGCATGTAAATATCTACCAGTGGGACACTGGACCAGTTAAAACAGTACTACATGCTAACAGTGTATGTAAGCATCTACTAGTGACAAAGTGGCCAATGGCGACTGCATGTGCGTGGAAACTGTACCTGAGTGTATTCCTGTGATAAAGCGGCCTAAGATGACCATTTCTGGGGAGTCGCATATCCGGCTGAACCCCATCAGCGAGCCAGCGATGAAGACGAGCACCGTGGAGTTCAACACAGTGCCCTTCCTGAAAGGAGAAACCGCACTGCTAGCTCACCGGTCACTGTCTGTTAATCACAGATAATTACGGGCAGAAAGGGAGGCGATTAACACAACAAAAACAGAAAAGTGATCTCCCATGACTAAACTACGCTGTAAAACTGCAAAGACTTCACAAACAATTCTTTCTCTGACAATAAAACCTTGTTTAGATTTACAGTCAGATGAGATTGACATCATAAACGCTTCAAACCCGTATTAATATCTGGTTGTGTTAACACTGATAATTGCAACGAACATGATAGCACATCATTAATCTTTGGTTTGCATTTAATGTACATAATCAGGAATGACTGAAAATGGGCAGGCCTCTATTATATCTCTTATTATAAATGCACTTAAACAGTGGGAGCTTTAACATAAGAAAAATACATAAGATTAGTTCAGATAGACTTAATTATAATAATAGCCACAGAACATTACTTCACATATTATGTCAAGTAACCAGGTTAAATAAGCCAGAACAGAAGTTTCCATGGAGCCCCGAAACAGAAGAGCCCTTCCTCTGCACCCCTGATATGAGCCCACACCCAGTGCCAGCTGGGCGTACCCGCTCACCTCCCAAATCTGGTGACCAGCATGCCGACCATGAGGGAGCCCACCAGCCCCCCGATGGCGAAGACGGACACTGTGAGGGAGTACAGGAGCGTGAGCGCCTCCTGGCTCATGCCCGTGCCATTGCGGCTCACCGTGGTGCGGTTATAGAAGTCCTTAATGTACTGGAGGGGGAGACCAGGGAACACACAGCACATTTCATTACATTACATTACATTACAGGCATTTAGCAGACGCTCTTATCCAGAGCGACTTACACAACTTTTATATAGCATTTACATTGTATCCATTTATACAGCTGGATATATACTGAAGCAATTTCGGTTAAGTACCTTGCTCAAGGGTACAATGGCAGTGTCCTACCCGGGAATCGAACCTGCGACCTTTCGGTTACAAGCCCAGTCCCTTACCCACTGTGCTACACTCCGTCCTCTGTAGCACAGTGATTTCAAAAAGATCACAACACGTGAAGGACTGCTCAAAAGAGACAGGCATGCCTCATAGGGCTAAAGAGAGCACACAGTTATTACAGTATACTTTACATAAGTACATGGTGTTCGAATGGCTTGTTCATGGCAATTCATTTTCATTTCAATTTCAATTTTATTTGTATAGCGCTTTTTATGGAGACACTGTCACAAAGACGTTTGGAAGAACACAAGAAAATTAGGCAAAAACCAGGCCTGGACCCCCATAAAGTGAAATATTGAGGGAAAAACTCCCCAGTAGGATGAAAAACACTCAAACAATGGCAAGAAAAAACTCCCAGATGGGAATAAATCTTGGGGAGTACCTGGCTATAGAGGGGGGAAGCCGTCTGACCAGCCCAGTGTAATCAGTCGTGTTCCTGTATTTACAACCACTCATCTAAACTGCTCTAATTCACTCTAGTGTTTCTTTTGCACCTCTACATCATGAAACTATGCACTTGTTGTACGTCGCTCTGGATAAGAGCGTCTGCTAAATGCCTATAATGTAATGTAATGTAATGATTAATTTTGTGGTTTTTGCTTAAACACAAAAACTAGAACTAACACTTGTGAGGGGAACACGAGGTTTCCAAAATGTAAAGAAAAACAGATAAGAGCTACAGTACAGCTACATATGCTATTGGTGACTCAGTCCTTTGAACCAATCACTGAATTTTGCTGTGAAAAGAAAAACCTTTAAATTGTTCAGATAAGTAAATTGTTCTGCTCATTGCAGCTCCATTCGTATTGGGGGGCATAAATCCTCACTCCCCCGTCTCTAACAATCTAACAGATCCCACTGCAGAGTCACTGCATCTCTGCTCTACAGTCAGAGTGTGTCTAGCACATCTAACAGAACCCACTGCAGAGCCAAAGTGTGTCTAGCACATCTAACAGAACCCACTGCAGAGTCACTGCATCTCTGCTCTACAGTCCGAGTGTGTCTAGCACATCTAACAGATCCCACTGCAGAGTCACTGAATCTCTGCTCTACAGTCCGAGTGTGTCTAGCACATCTAACAGATCCCACTGCAGAGCCAAAGTGTGTCTAGCACATCTAACAGAACCCACTGCAGAGCCCACTGAATCTTGCTTACAGTCCAGTGTGTCTAGCACATCTAACAGATCCCACTGCAGAGTCACTGAATCTCTGCTCTACAGTCCGAGTGTGTCTAGCACATCTAACAGATCCCACTGCAGAGCCAAAGTGTGTCTAGCACATCTAACAGATCCCACTGCAGAGCCAAAGTGTGTCTAGCACATCTAACAGAACCCACTGAATATTCTATATAGTACATTATACTATTGTCCCCGTGGGGAAATTTGTCTGCACATTAGTCCGGGTCGCAAGCAGGGCAGTGCCGCCGATTCCACAGTCAGGAAGTGCGCGGCTTTGCTCAGGAATGCCCAGGGGATGCAGAAGCACAGCCAAGCAGGAGTCAGGACTCTCTCTCGTGACCAGCACCACCACTGCAGTCCCCCAGCCAGGAGTTTTCAGGTCACAGAGAAATCAAATTCCGGTTACATTACATTACATTCCTATCCTTTTCCTAATCACTTTAGGATGAAAAGGGGGCAGTGGTGGCGGCATGTTGTCAATTCACTTCTTTTTCTGCTGGTGAGTTTCATCTGAGACACTGTTATATGGGCCCTAGCAGCTGGCCCCTGTCCTTCTACTCCAGAAGAGGCTTTAAATGACTCTTAATCAACTCCCAGCTTTCCAGTCTACACGTGACGATAGGACAACCCTCTGGCCTATTTACTGATCAGAGAGAAGATGCTAAGCGCTCTAAACTATAGTAAAAAGATCTATGGGCTAAATCAATCTACTCCAATGGATTTAGGGAATAATAATCACAATTTACCAAACTACAGTGTAACCTTATGTAAACTGATAGATTTACTCTACTCAAAACAAGAGAGGAAGCCATTTACCTTAAAAAAATGTAGTAAAAAACAAAATAAGTAAGACTAAGTACTGTTAAGTACTGACTAGTAAAATATGACATTGCAGATGTCTACCTCTATTTGAATTTGTCAGTGATGAATTATAATTATAAAGAGAAATGACATGACAAAACATTTTCATAAATTGAACAGGCATGAGATCAAAAAACCCACTCATCCCATCCAGTGTAACCCACAATCTTCCCCAGCAGCACAGCATGCACACAACCCCCCATAACACATGCTTGCTGAACTAACCACAAAGCTTTCTATGTTAAAAATACCATGTTTTAATGCCATTTTGGGCCGATTAGTCCGTAACATAACGCTATTATACACTATTATATCTCAAACACAATACATTCGGAACAAGTGGTGGCCGGACGATCTGGACCACGTTGCTTTACCAAATAGAGACAATGATGCCAAACGAATGGTCCAAACAGAACTAGGGTTTGAATGTGCTTCCATAACTGAGCATCCATAACCTCCATAGCTAATCGTGTTTCATCGAACATGCCGTGAACAAAGGTCATGAAAACATATTGCTCCAGCTTTGACCTTTCACGGCTGACAAACTGAAAGGCACAGGGTTGAATTTATGTCACAACCTCCTTGGTCAGGCTCCTGTGAATCTGTGGACTGACTCAGGCTGACTCAGGCTGACCCAAGCTGACCCAGGCTGACCCAAGCTGACCCGGCTGACCCAGGCTGACCCAGGCTGACCCAAGCTGACCTAGGCTGACTCAGGCTGACCCAGGCTGACTCAGGCTGACCCAGACTGGTCTAGGCTGATTCAGGCTGACCCAGGCTGACCCAGACTGACCTAGGCTGACCCAGAGTGACCTAGGCTGACTCAGGCTGACCCAGGCTGACCCAGGCTTACTCAGGCTGACCCAGGCTGACCCAGGCTGATTCAGACTGACCCAGGCTGACCCAGACTGACCTAGGCTGACTCAGGCTGACCCAGGCTGACTCAGGCTGACCCAGGCTGCACATGTGTTGTATGTGAGTGTGAAACAGTGTGGCAGACTGCACACGTGTTGTATGTGAGTGTGAAACAGTGTGGCAGACTGCACATGTGTTGTATGTGAGTGTGAAACAGTGTGGCACACTGCACACGTGTTGTATGTGAGTGTGAAACAGTGTGGCACACTGCACACGTGTTGTATGTGAGTGTGAAACAGTGTGGCACACTGCACACGTGTTGTATGCGAGTGTGAAACAGTGTGGCACACTGCACACGTGTTGTATGTGAGTGTGACTCAGCACAACACACTCAGTGCGTTTACATGCATAGTTGAAATTGATCTATATTAATAGCTCGATTTGGCCGAAGATGAGAAAAAATTGATTTATTGATCGGAGGTGTGTCTGACGAAGGCTTCTTATAAATCCTGCTTCCTCCAATTTTGTCGCTAATTTTTTGAATAGTTCGCCATTCTGCTTTTTTCTTCCATCCATGTATTTTAGGATGTTTAACTACTTTAATTCCGATAGCATGAAGTTGGTCTCCTCGTCGGTCCAGAAATGTTTTTTTCACCATGATAATAGGGAGGGCAAAACAGAGCTTTAGAATGTCGCCAGCAGTGCATGCGCGTGAGCTCGACAATGCATTTCTCACAGAAAAGGTCGTTTGTTGCCTTTTTTTAGTTCATTACAGTGGTGATAGAAGTGACAATAATTAAGTGATACTGTTATCCTTTATTGATCGCCGTACAAGGTTAATGTGAAGTAGCTAGCACAATCGGACAGCACTAACCCATAAAAATGTACTTTCTCAGTCGAACGGTAAATGTGAAAAACACCTAAATTTTCTGACACCCTCAATAAACGGCAAAAGTCCCAGTAGAAGATTGAATTAAATCTTTAAAAGTTATATATTTTCAGAAACGTTATCAACTCTGCTTGGTCACAGTAGTTGCTATGTAAATTACAGAAAATGTGCAGAATGCCTAGGCCAATTTTTGGCCTATTGAAGCGTATACATGCCGTAGTAAATTGACCCCCAACCGTATTATCTAGGTATGTTAGTCCGACTTTGAAAAATTCGAATTCGTTCGATTTCAGTCGGACTACAAAGTTTACATGATTTTTAAAAGTCCAGTATTAGCCGGACTAATATAATCAATTGACTTTTTCAAGCATCATGTAAACCCACTGACTTACTCCTGCAGGAGAATTGACCACCGCCAGGTTGAAGCCGTAGAGCATGGAGCTGCCGAAGGAGGTGAGGAAGGCCACAGCCAGCAGGGAGGAGGTCAGGTGCTAAAGGAAAGAAAGAGAGAAAGAAAGAAAGAAAGAAAGAAAGAACAAAACCTCTCAGCGGCTGCCCCTAAGCATGCTGGGATAGAAGGTGCTCTGGAGATCCATCTGACCCCGACTCTAGGACACACTGAAAAAATATGAATTATTCACATTTTCATGCATTCAGAAGGTGCTCTTATCCATAGCAACTTACACAACTTACATTCTTTTTATATACAATCCATTTATACAACTGCGTAATTCTCAGAAGCAATTCAGTGGCTCTAGAATAGAAGAGATGAGGGGAAGGTCACATGTTCCACATGAGAATTGGGAGAAATCCACTGCACTGTTTGTAACGGTGCTAAAAATAGCAAACCCTATAGTCATCAGGTCTGTTTACAAAAATCCCTAAAATTACACTGATTTTCAATTAATGACTATATTGAAAAACATGACAGATAATAAAATAAATGCATCAGCATAGCCCCTATTAAAAGTATGCAACTTTAACGGAATAATAATCAGACAGATAAATATTCACAATTCACAATATTGTGTTTTGCAAAGGAGAACACTATTCAATTATGCCCAAGCAATATTAGCTAAGATGCCGTTGTTGCCTATTTGCTTATTAGAAGATGTAAGCTCAAAGAGGACCAATGCTAACTAAATCTGTTAATATATGGCAGTAACCTGAGGTTAATCAGAGTTGAGTAATTGGAGTTCTCTACAAAGGTCTCTATGAATCAATGAGAAGTTATCCCAGGTGTGGACCAAAGGTTGCATGTGATGTGTTCATCAGCCTGCTTAAAATTGCCTTGTGCAACAGGTGAAAACAGCCGGTGTACATCGATTAAAGCTGAAGAAATGGAGGATGACTATTTTGATTTGTTTTACAGTTTAAAGGCATTTAGCAGACACTCTTATCCAGAGCGACTTTCATTGTATCAAATTATACAGCTGGATATATACTGGAGCAATGCAGGTTAAGTGCCTTGCTCAAGGGTACAACCGCAGTGTCCTACCGGGGAATCGAACACTGCCGCCTACATTTGTAAAAATGTATTAATTGCTCATGGTTTAGAATAAAGCTTTCACACATCAGGCCAACACAAGCGTGCTTGATTCTGCTGATGAACAGCTTACACTACATGCAGTGATTAATAAATGCCCTGGCCTCCTGCCTGGCCTGTGCGAGGTCTGGCCCACTTTCCGTGCCACTATATTCTCCAGAAGGTTTAAATGTGTGAAGTGTTCACAGGGCCAGAATTCAGCACTGAGAGACACGGAGCAGGAATTCTGCTGGAGAACTGGACCACTGCAGCCCGTCAGAACCCGAAACAGACAAACTTACAATTTCTCTGTGCACTCCAACCCATCAGAAGAGGCAGGCTTACAGTCTCTCTGTGCACTCCAACCCATCAGAACCAGAAACAGGCAGGCTTGCAGTCTCTCTGTACACTCAAACCCATCAGAACAGGCAGGCTTAAGCTGGCAGTATACTCAGTAAGAAGAAAGAACTTCAGGATTGAGAACCACCGGCGAACATGTCCACGAACACTGTTGTCGGTATACTCAGTGAGAACACCGCACCGTTTAAAGTCACTCCACACTGCTGGGGCGTGAATAATTACGAGGCAGCTATTAACCGGGGCTGGAATCTCAACCAGACCTCCGTCTTGCGGCTACGCCATGGATGTACAAAGAGAAGGGTGACGTGAGATCACAACACAAAACAAAAAGTTTAAAGTGTTTAAAGTGACTTTAGTTTATCTATCTATGCAAAAGAAGAAAAAAAGGCGAAGAAGATGGTACGTTCGCCCTCTAAATCAGAGTAGGACGGAGAATGGAGAGTTTTGTCTGTACATTCAGCAAATGCAAATTTAAACAAGGGGGTCCACTTTCTCTTATTTCCGAATGTGTGCCTGGCGTTTTGATGACTTGCTGAAACGAGTAGCACCATTCGTCAAACATGCGGGAACTCACAGAATTCCCATCTCTACAGAAGAGAGATTGACGTTGACTCTTCGTACATAGCATGTGATTTCAGCCCTCTGAACCCTCAACCGTGACGTAACCAATTATGTGATATTTTGACCAATAGCTGAGAGGGGGAGGTCGGAGAACAAGAAAGAACTTTTTGAAAAGTTCTCCCTGGAGGCCGTCGCACACTGTACCGTACGAACACACAACACCGCGCGTTTTTGTTCGTCAGTTGTTCTGATTGCCTCGTTTTGCTCAAAAAGTTCTACTTCGTACGAAGTATACTGCCTACTTTACAGTCTCTCTGTACACTCAGACCCATCAGAACCAGAAACAGGGAGGCTTGCAGTCTCTCTGTACACTCAAACCCATTTGTCTTATAGAATTAAGCACCTTTATTAGCTACATTTCTGATCATCGCACATACAGATATGAAGACAAGGCTCTCATGTGTGCTCTGCTCTCCCAAACCACCAATGCAGTGTATGTAACTGGCCATAATAATAATAATAATAATAATAATAATAATAATAATAATAATAATAATAATAATAATAATAGATTTAAATATATGTATGCTTGTGGTTTTCATCTCCATGGTGGGTTCACAGAAGGCCCTCAGGCTTCTGCTGTAGCCACACAGAGGGGCTTTATGGGAAAAAGTCAGCCAGGGAACATGCTTGAGTGAACAAACCGTCCATTTATAAATCAGCCTCATAGAGGCCAAAGAGCAACTGGGGGCCAGAAGTGTCTGAAGAAACACCTTTCCTAAGGCTCACACACAGCACTTCCTGACTCACAGAAACACCTTCCCTAAGGTTCACGCACAGCACTTCCTGACTCACAGAAACATCTTCCCTAAGGCTCACATACAGCACTTCCTGACTCACAGAACACCTTCCCTAAGGCTCACGCACAGCACTTCCTGACTCACAGAGACACCTTCTTTAAGGCTCACATACAGCACTTCCTGACTCACAAAACCACCTTCCCTAAGGCTCACACACAGCACTTCCTGACTCCTCACAGAAACACCTTCCCTAAGGCTCACACACAGCACTTCCTGACTCACAGAACACCTTCCCTAAGGTTCACGTACAGCACTTCCTGACTCACAGAATACCTTCCCTATGGCTCACGTACAGCACTTCCTGACTCACAGAAACATCTTCCCTAAGGCTCACATACAGCACTTCCTGACTCACAGAATACCTTCCCTATGGCTCACATACAGCACTTCCTGACTCACAGAATACCTTCCCTATGGCTCACGTACAGCACTTCTTGACTCCTCACAGAAACATCTTCCTCTGTCAGAAATCTGCAATACACTCACATGGACTGACTGTTTAGAGCGGGAGTGTCCAGTCTAATCTGAAAATGGCCGGTGTGGGTGCAGGTTTTTGTTTTAGCCCAGCACTAAGACACCTGTGGCTGGTTGCATAAAACACCTTAACTTCCCCTTAACTTTCTCTTAATATTCCCTTAACTTTAAGTGAGTTGAATAAAACTACTTAACTATGTATTTAAGGATTTACTGAAGTTTCTCCCTTAAGTATTTGTGTCCTCTTAAGTTTTCCCTTAAATAATTTGGCAGTTGCAGAAAACACCTAAAGGAAAGTTTTTAATTTAAAAACTTAGGAGTCCCTTCTAGGTCCCTTAAACCAAACTGTTAAGTTATCAGTGGAGGAACAAACACTTCTCACCATGGCTGAGTTCATGGATTTTGGAGAAGACACCGAGTTTGAGGTACCAAAAAGAGTGTTTAGAGATGGAGAAACCCCTCTTGATACAATGACTGATCAACAGCTAATTGATAATTACAGATTTAATAGAAAAAACATATGACCTCTCTGAAATGCTGGAGGAGGACTTGATGCCACAAACAATGAGGAACCATTCCCTGCAGCCAGTACAACAAACTTTGATTGCACTGCCTTTCTTCGCAAGTGGCTGCTTCCAATCAGTGTTGGGGGAAGTAGTTCATGTGCACAACTCAACGGTGAGCAGAGCTGTCCACAGAGTCGCAACAGCTTTAACCAAGAGGATGAGACAGCATAATGTTCCCTGACCACTCAGAAGAAGGTGCATTTGCCTAAAAGATTTATTCAGTTGCTGGATTTCCTCGTGTATGTGGAGCCATTGATGGCACACACATCAGGATTCAAGCTCCCAGCCAACGTGAAGACACAAACGTGAATCGGAAACACTACAATTCGATTAACGTGCAGTGCATCTGTGATCCAAACTGCAAAATAACAAACATTGTGGCATCTTGGCCTGGGAGCGCGTACGATGCCAGAATACTGTCAGAGCGCACGATTGGCAGAGTTTTTGAAGAGGGAAGACGTAAAGGAGTCTTGCCTGGAGACAGTGGATATCCATGCCGACCATGGCTGATGACACCCTTTCTTCAGCCGTCAAACCCAGCACAGGCATTTATTGTTTTTAAAATAAAACATATCAGGGGATGTAAAACATCAGTATTAGCTAGCTACGTATCCACATACCTCCAGCCATCACTGCTTATTAGAAATACAGTGAATTTAGCATCCAATTTTACCCACAGTTAAAGTACAGCTAGCTTCTAATATAGCATACCTAACTTGAATAGATAGTTGGCCATCGATAGGCTAGAAAGACGACTAACCTGTTTATCCTGCCTCTTTTTTAAATTTCGATAGGCTACCTCCTTCTTTGCATTTACAGTCAAACTCTAGTATTTCTTTTTAATTTCAATTATTGTCCTATTTACAGTTACACGTCTCAAATTTACTTTATCTCCTGCCACATTTTCTGTTTTGTGGTAGATGTAATTTTTGGATTTAATTTAGCTGTCAATGTATCTTTTCGTTTGGAGTATTCTTCTAAAAGTATTATTTTTTCCTCTTCTGACCAATTTGGGTTTCTTCGTTTACTGTCCGTTTAACGTAACGTCCTCAACAAGGGACATCCGAGCCATCTCCATGGTAACATGGGGATTCCCCTGTTTTTACCGTAAGGCGATACGCCATATACAGTAAAATACTTAAGAATTACCCTTACCTATGGAAAACATTTGAGGGGTTTAAGCAACGCACTTACAAGATCCCCTTAGGTAAGCGGAAATAATCCCTTAAGTAAAACATTTAAGGGAAAAACTTAAGGTGTTTTATGCAACCGGCCACAGATGATCATGTGCATGCCTTCAGTCAGGGAGGTAAACACGGCGCATACCAATGACGCATTTGTCAGAGTGACCAATAAAGTCGCAGCCTTAAGTAAAACATTTAAGGGAAAAACTTAAGGTGTTTTATATCCAATTAACTAATCATGTTCTTCAAGCAAGACCTTGTAAGTAGAATCAGGTATTTTATTACAGAAATGTGCCTCCACAACAGCCCTTTTCAGATGGGATTGGACCCCCCTGGTCCAGAAAGACAGAATGTTTCATGTGCAGTTTACATGTGAATGTTTTTTTTTGTTGCCTAAAGCAAAATCCTCTTGAAGTAATTATATAGGCCTACGCTCTTTTTTAGGCCCTATATAGTCCAAGTATAACTGAAAGTTAACCTTTCATTTCACAGGGAACAACACAGCACAGACACATTGGGGAACAATGACAGCACACAGCGTCAGGAGCTGAAAACCTAATTTAGCCGGTAAATGGTAAGATGCAGCTACTTATTCATTCATGTGCATGTGAGAGCGGACGTTCGGACAATGTGGTCTTGTGACTTCCACTCAATGATAGTCATCCACTCAATGTAAATGGAATCTTTAGAAGATGGCTGCACAGGCCAAAATTCACTGACAACTGCTTGAGCTTCTGCTTGAAAAGGTCACCAAAAAGTAAGCACCCCACAATTTTCATAAAATACACTTTACCAGGTCAGTTTTCCAGTTTTCATAATTTTGCTGCAACATGACATCCAGTGAATTATTAAGAAAATGTTATATTTAAAAACATTCCAGACATTTACCCCCTGTTGGCATTCAGAGCTCAGCATGACCCTGATAAAGCAGTTATTGTAATTTGTAGTAGTTATGTAAACAGAAACTCTGGCCCTGGTTAAATAGCTCTTCGTATATAGGCTACCGCTAATTTTATTTAAACAAGCTGTAATCTTGTTAATAATAATAATAAATATAATAATAATAATAATAATAATAATAATAATAACAACAACAATGGTGTTACATTTCCTGGTTGTATTTTTAAACCAAGTAATGCCATCACAACAAGTCATGGAATTTAAGAAACATGCTGATCAATTCACTATTTTCCAGTTACGTAGCTATTTGGAGCACAGAAACCTCTTTATTTGCAAAGGCCATAGCCCTAACACATTAAGCGTTGTATATCATAGAGAGTACACTCTCTCCATTTGAGATTGATCAATCATACTACGTCAGTATCACAGTTAAAACAAGCTGTCATATTAACATACTTGTACATTCAGCACCTCATACAGAACGAGAATCATAAACTGAAAACCAACTTCTGGGGATATACAAAGGCGATTATTAAGAGGCAGAAGTAAACCTGCAAACGCAATGTTTGTAAGTGTACAAAAAATTCAGGAATCAGCGGCAGTTAAATAATTGTATATTACTCATAAAGAACAGTTGCTTTTTAAGCTGTCAATCATGATATGATGTGCATTATTTCCCCCATCTCAGTACTTTCTTCCAACTGGTGTACAAACCATACGTTACAGACTATTCAGTAAATAATACTTACCGACGTAATTTTCCCTGGGGCCGTTAATAACACTTCTTCCGCCATTTAAGGAATTATCTTATAACAGATGTTCCCGTACAATCGATTAAATAAAAAAGAGGAAGATGTCTTCTCGATTAAACTTTTTTTTAGTACATTCTGGTTACCAGTACTTTCAGAAGGCAGACGTAGCCAGCGGATTTTGAACACACTCGCTAACGTGACGCGCAGGGACGACCCGCGCGGCATTCGAGTCGTACACTTTCACAGTAGTTTCCGCCTAATAGGAAATACTCGCCCACTCCGATTAACAGGCAAGACCCGTGTAATCACATGACGGTAGGCAGCGTGATTCTGAGGGAAGGAGCTGAAATCAATTAGCTAAGTGAATTTACAAAGCTTTACTACCGTTATGTGCAACTTCTTAAATAAGACATAGAAGATCAGATATGATAAGATAAGATATGAGCGGACAGGAAAAAAACATAGGCTAATAAAAATATATTTTCATTAGTGTAAACTCAACGGAACACGTTCTCTTGCATCAACATGTTACTTCTAATGTACTCATTACATATTGAGACTAGTATTTCTGGGTAAATTAATGTGTGTGGATATGTATGAATGCTGAGTATCATATTATACACCCCTAGGCTCTACCGTACAGGTATCTTAAACAAACACTTAAACATTACTGCGCAGAGCCTGTGAGACAGTCAGGACAGACAGTTTGATTTTGAATACATGCCCTGCGGAGAGGACTATGTGCCCAGGTCCCAGAAGTGTGCCAGCAGTTTGCCAGACCCACTCTACCCACTCAAACTGCACCTCAGCTTACTCTCTTAAGATCCATCCATCTGCACCAGCTCAAAATCCAACACAGCATTTAGCTTGGAGGAACACCTGTACTGGTCTGTGGTGCAGGCCCATATGTGCACTGCTCTGTGGTACAGGCTTATGTGTGCACAGCTCTGTGGTACAGGCCTATGTGTGCACAGCTCTGTGGTACAGGCATGTACTGGTCTGTGGTACAGGCCTGTGTGTGCACTGCTCTATGGTACAGGCATGTACTGGTCTGTGGTACAGGTCTGTGTGTGCACTGCTCTGTGGTACAGGCATGTACTGGTCTGTGGTACAGGCCTATGCGTGCACTGCTCTGTGGTACAGGCATGTACTGCTCTGTGGTACAGGCCTATGCGTGCACTGCTCTGTGGTACAGGCCTGTGTGTGCACTGCTCTGTGGTACAGGCCTATGCGTGCACTGCTCTGTGGTACAGGCCTGTGTGTGCACTGCTCTGTGGTACAGGCCTATGTGTGCACAGCTCTGTGGTACAGGCCTATGCGTGCACTGCTCTGTGGTACAGGCCTATGCGTGCACTGCTCTGTGGTACAGGCCTGTGTGTGCACTGCTCTGTGGTACAGGCCTATGCATGTACTGCTCTGTGATACATGCCTGTGTGTGCACTGCTCTGTGGTACAGGCCTATGCGTGCACTGCTCTGTGGTACAGGCCTATGCGTGCACTGCTCTGTGGTACAGGCCTGTGTGTCCACTGCTCTGTGGTACAGGCCTGTGTGTGCACTACTCTGTAGTGAAGACCTGCACTGCTCTGTGGTACAGGCCTGTGTGCGCACTACTCTGTGGTAAAGACCTGCACTGCTCTGTGGTACAGGCCTGTGTGTGCACTACTCTGTAGTGAAGACCTGCACTGCTCTGTGGTACAGGCCTGTGTGCGCACTACTCTGTGGTAAAGACCTGCGCTGCTCAGTGGAAAAGAGTTGCACTGCTCTGTTGCCCCTTTTCCACCAAGGCATTTCGAGGGCTGGTTCGGAGCCGGTGCCTAATCGCAAACCAGTTCTTAAGTTTTCAACAGCAAAAAAACTGGCTCTTGGCCGGGAAAACTGGTTCCAAAGCGGCATATGGGAAGGAAACGCATTTAAGATCACCAACCATCACCACCAAGATGGAGTATATTATTAACAAAAGAAGTATATGTAGAACTAACAACGGCCAGATCTTGGTCAAAACAGTAATAATCTGTAGAGGTTTGCACTAAATATAAAACACAAGCTGTAAAAGTCCATATACAATGAAAGCACAGCTTCTGGCATACAAACTAGGCCTTTCATACAAACGTGTTGTGAATGATAAAATCCAGCAGGAGTTGAATGAGGTGAATACATAGCCGTGTTTCCACCGCAGGAACTAGGAACCTTTTGAGGAACTGAGTGCGTTTTCACCGCAGGAACCAGGGTCTAAAAGTTCCGGGGACTTTATTTTACCCCCAAAAAAGTCCCTGCTCGGGGGGTAGTACTTTCCAAAAGTACCGGAACTTTTGGGGTGGGGTGCAAGCGCTGAATATTTCTGATTGGTCGACTACTCGCAGTATTTTACTTCAATCGCCATTTTTAAAAACCGATTTATTTTCATAATAATAACTTGAATTCAAACTTGTATGTTATGCAGCGCAGTTGCCTACTTTTGGTTATGGCCTGTCAACGTCTTGGAACAAATAAGAAATTAAGATTGAGGATTATAACGTGTGCTCTTCTGTTCTTTTCTTGCTTTAGTATTCGTTTATAAAATGTTAAGCATTCGTGCTGGGGCAGCATATTACTTCCCAAAACATTCAAACGGTTTAATTCGGTTGCTGAATATTTTCTTCCGGATTTTCTTTGTTAGTCCGTTATATTTGTCTCAAAACGTTTTGCACAGTTATGTGAGGTATGCGGTAGTTCTGCGTAATTTACATTGGGGATGCAGTAAAAGCAAACTAGAAATCAGCTTCCGCACTTTTTGTCAGGGTAAAATAACAGGTTAATTCTGGTAATCGTCCCTTTTGCTTTTTCAGACTGCCATAATTTCACTCTGCGATTCTTCAATTCCACAAAAAGACCAGGAAGACTAGACAATGGACTGTATTTATGGTGCATGTTTTGCATCTGGAGGGCACACTTCGCTGCTTCGCTAGCAGTAACTTTCAAGGAAAGCAAACGGTGGCTGTACCACTGCAATATTAATTTAAATTTTAAAGTCCGAGTTGTCATTCTGTTTATTCTTGTCATTTTGCGATTAGCCGATATTGGAAATGACGATAAGAGTCGAATCAATTCAACAACACATTGTTTACGACGTGTGCATGATTTCTGCTGTTGTTACCAGTTATTTGTGGAATGTGAATTCATTCTGTCGTCTTGGATGTCAAGACATGAAAGTGAATGTTCGCATAAAAACATAATGAATGTGTTTGAGAATATATATAAAACAATTACAATCTGTATATTGGCCTGTTATATCCTGTTTGTTGCATAACAACGGTCCAAGTCAAACTACCAACGAGAGCTTTTTGCTTGACAACGGTAAAATAATATGCCCAAACGGCCGTGGAAGAATATTTCAATTTCAGGTGATTAAGTCGATAAAAATCAATAAATACTAAAGTAACCATATATAGTAATTGTTGGCAACCTGTTGTATAAGTGGAATAAACCCCTCCGGTTGTCCCGGTTATTGGAAAATAATGTACTTCGGTGGTATGGGGTTACAGAAGAAATCATAGGACAGATGGACCGACGACAACGTCGCTTTTACATACGTCAGCGGACTAATTTGTCTAATCGTCTGGGGTCTTTAGACCGCGATGGAAACGCAGACAACAGTGGGCTGAAGGAACCTTTTAGTTCCTTGAAAAGTAGTTCCTGGGACTAAAAGTTCCCGGTACTTTGGGTGGAAACGCAGCTTTGTGACCGCCAGGTAGAGTGAGACCGACAGACAGGAAAACGTAAACTGATTTGCAACTATATATGAAATAGGCAAAATATTGGTAACAACCTGGACCTAGTTATGTAGGAAAAAATGTCCTTGTTATCCTCCAGTGATTATTTTTTCAGTACTTTCGCAATTTTTTTCTGTGCGGCAAATAAGTCAGAGGTGGTCCAGCGCTAGCTTTTGGTTGCTAAGGGGACGTTTATCGACCTCCCCATATAAATGAATGGAACTTTACATAAATTTGCTAGCATACAGTTTAAGTGTCCTGTCTTGCGACGTGGTCCCTATCAGTACGTCTAGGAATCTGATATTCACTGTTGTAACCCAAGTCGCAGGATGCAAAATAACCGTTAGGAAAGCAGTTTTAAATTATGAAGCTACGTCTGTGCCATTGGATGCCATTGTGCGACCCATTCGATGTGCTCTCAGTGTTACCCTTTACAAGACTGAATGAATGAAAAACACCACTGAGTCAAAAATGCTTGAATACCGAAGACATGAAGACCACCGAAAACTGGACTCTATACTATAGACTATAACTGAATTTGTTTATTTTTCAGCTCCTCCCCTGACTGTGCAGAGGTCAGGTGGTACACTCCAGCCCCGATTGGACAGGCTTTTGGTTGCTAAGGGGACGTTTATCGACCTCCCCATATAAATGAATTGAACTTTACATAAATTTGCTAGCATACAGTTTAAGTGTCCTGTCTTGCGACGTGGTCCCTATCAGTACGTCTAGGAATCTGATATTCAATGTTGTAACCCAAGTCGCAGGATGCAAAATAGCCGTCAGGAAAGCAGTTTTAAATTATGAAGCAACGTCTGTGCCATTGGATTTAATCGGTCGCGAATGAGATAATTCCGAGCGCGTTGCTTGTCTTAAAGTTGATATAGTAAATAAGAGGTCCCTCCAGTTTTTTGCGATTCAAAATTTTCGGAATTCAACACAACTTAAACAAAATGCCGCATTTTCCCGACGCTGCATAATTCATAAAAGGGCAAATTATTTTTACGAATCATGCAGCCTTGGGGAAAATGCGGCATTTCGATGTTGTGTTGAATTCAGAAAACTCCGAATCGCGAAAAACTGGAGCGACTAAATAAGGCTGTAATAATATAACCAAATGTATATGTATGAAGTTGTTTTTTTTTTTTTTTTTTTTTTTTTTTTTACATTTAGACAGTTTATTATGTGTATTTCTACAGGACATACATTTTAATAGGTAACGATGTTGCTGGGAAAGCGGAGGTGTATACAGAGGTATACAGTGACGTAATGACGTGGCTCTCTAACCTGTGGAAAAGCAAACCGGGTCTTAGAAGGTTCGCAAGTTGAACCAACTGCGAACCGGCACTAGAACCAGCCCAGAACCAGAACTAGGTTCGCCTTGGTGGAAAAGAGGCATGTGGTACAGGCCTATGTGCGCACTACTCTGTGGTACAGGCCTATGTGTGCACTGCTCTGTGGTAAAGACCTTCACTGCTCTGTGGTACAGGCCTTGGGCTAATCAAGGCAACAAAAATGAGGATGAATGCTCAGCACCACTCAGGAACCACCATCCACCATTTTCTGCTGTCTTCCTTCAATTCACAGCTAATTTCTGTTTTTGTTTGTTACTGCTTGTGCTCGCACACCCAACTGACACACAATAATAATAATAATAATAATAATAATAATAATAATACTAATAATAATAAAATAATCATACTAATTCTCGTAATAATAATAATAATTGTGCATAAGTAAGTAAATAAATCAATAAATATTTACACTTCATTTTCATTGTTATGCACAGTGGGAAAATCCTGATTGCACCCAGACCATTCTTGACCAGCAAACATACCTTCACCTACATTTGAACCTAGGAGTTAAAATTTTTCTAATTTTTTTGATGAATTTTGATTTCATTCAATGAAATTCAAAACATTTTCCTGCATTATGGCAAACTCAGAGCCTGGGTGTGTTTGGGCTGCACGCCCACCACAGTCTCATTTATCACACGCACGCACGCACACACACACACACAGTGGAAGTTTTCTGTTTCGGTTTACAAAAAGTGATTAAAAATCAGAGGTGGCCTGGGCTGCTTGTTATGAAAGTGCTTGTGCCAGCATTGCTGTATCATTAGAGAAATAATAAAGCAGCACTCTGCAGCTCTCGGGCACCAGTGTACTGCAGAAAGGCAGGGGCCTGCTGGAGATATCACATGACTCCTATCTGAGGAGTCATCCCGCTCTGCAAATATCACTTACAGAGCAAATAAAACCAAAATAACCACTGCTCATACAGGAGCGGGAAGGCCTGTTCCCACAAGGCGCAGCATCCCAAACACGCACCGCGCAGTACGATGCGGCAGAGTTCCCCTCCATTTCAAAGGAAAAGACAGGAACTTCAAGTGCAGAGAATGAGAAATTAAGACTGCCTCTCCTGTATCCTGTTTGCTATTTTTTTGTTATTCACTGTAGTTATGAATTATCCCTGTTTTGACCCTTTTTTTTACCCAGGTAGGTGTTCTGAGGACTCCATTCTCTTTTTGAATGCCAACCTAGGGAATCAATGTGCAGGTAAAACAGGTAAAGCAAGGGATTGCATAGGCAGTCAGATAAAGGGGATTATTAGGTGACCAGATGCAGATAGTCATTCAGTAACAATTAGGCAAGGTTTGACTGGGTTTCCACCCCCAATCTGCCGCAGAGGGTTGTTGGGCTGGTTACAGTGGCTAATAGTATGAGCCCTGTGTTCACACATTACTTTATTCAGTAGGACCTCACATCATTACATTACATCATGGGCTGCCTGCCCCAGAACACATTCAAGTTCATTTCTTTTCTTTCTGATTTATCCCTGGACAGTAGCTCTAATAGAATCCCAATAAACATTCTGTAGAGAAACATGTTCTCATCTGGTTACATTACATTTACATTACATTTCATTTATTTGGCAGACGCTTTTATCCAAAGCGACGTACAAAAAGTGCATTTCATGGTCATAGACAACTACTAAACACAGGTTCAGTAAGATACAAAACTTATTTTGTACAGCTATTTCTAGCCAAGAACACAGTTTAGTTCACACAGTGAACACTATTCTGACCTAACCTCTGCAAAGCCAACTAGGCAGAAGAATGAGCTACAGTATTAGGACAAATACAAATTACCAAAAAGTGCTGGGATGGGGCAACATGTAATAAGTGTCATAAAAAGGGATTTAGAGTGAAATATACAGCGTGGTGGTAGTTAGTCTAAGTATAGTCTGAAGAGATGAGTCTTCATGCCACGGCAGAAGATGGGTAGTGAGGGGGAGGTTCGGAGAGGGACGGGGAGTTTGTTCCACCACTGGGGAGCTAGGGTGGAGAAGCTCTGTGATGGTTCTCTTGGAGGATATAGCCACACAATGAAGGCCACAGTTCTCCGACTCCTCTCCACTTTTTAGGAAACTGCAGGTACACCCCGCCACATTCAACCAATGAAAAGAGGGCTGATGTGCCGGCCCACCAGCCCTACAGCAGTGTGTGAGAATTAGGCCACGACCATCAGGATGTGGATCCTTATGGCCAATGCCTCCGGTGGCTGCTTTCAGCACTGCAGCAGCAGTGCTCTAGGGCAGGGGAGAGGCTTGGGACAGTGTAAACTGCACTTAGCTGGGGGAGAGAAAGTGTTCCCCTTCAAGAGTCTGCGAAGCGCTGCCAACCATGTGGCCATACAGGAGAATGCCACACTGCCCGTTCGTCCATCGTGGGGGGTGTGGAGGGAAAAGAGTCTCCAGCTTGCCCTGA